>NW_010267706.1:3143-21643 GCF_000690775.1 Eurypyga helias
AGGTCGCCCCAGAGCCTTCTCCTCTCCAGGCTGAACAACCCAAAATCTCGTGATGCCCAACACTTAGAAGCCCAACACTGCTGGCTCATGTCCAGCTTTTCATCCACGGTTACCCCCAAGTCCTCCTCCTCAGGACTGTTCTCCATCCAGTCTCCACCCAGCCTGTACTTGTGCTCGGGATTGCCCCGACCCAGGTGCAGGACCTTGCACTTGGCAGAAATAGAGAATACATATGTCAGAGATGCTCTAACCACAAGTTGTCTCAGTATGAACGCCTGACAAACTAAGGTGCTTCACAGGCGCTGATGTGTCCTACCTCCAAAGGTTCCCAGAGTGGGCTAGCAATATACTAGTACTGAAGAACTGGGAATTCATGGAGGGAGCCCAGTGGAGGGCTAAGAAGATGATGAAGGGACTGGAGCACCTTTCTGAGGAAAGGTTGAGAGAGCTGAGTCTGTTTATCTTGGAAAAGACTGGGTGGGGATCTTATCAATGTTTACAAATGTGAAGGGTGAGTGTCGAGGATGGGTCCAGACTCTTTTCAGTGGTGCCCAGCGACAAGACAAGGGGCAACTGCAACAAACTGGAATGCAGAAAATTCCATCTCAACATGAGGAAAACCTTCTTTACCTTGAGTATGCCTGAGCACTGGAACAGGCTGCCCACAGAGGTGATGGAGTCTCTTCCCCAGAGACATTCAAAACCCGCCTGGATGCGATCCTGTCCAATCTGCTCTAGGTGAACCTGCTTTGGCAGGGGGGTTGGACTAGATGATCTCTGAAGGTTCCTTCCAACTCCTAGTATTCAGTGATTCTGTGACACAGGCTGGTCCCAACTAGGTCATACCCATGTTAACAATTCCTGTAAAGTTATCTTGAGCAATAGCAACAAAAGGCAAGAGGACATTTTTAATGAGTTTTTTTAAGTGAAAAGCCTTCCACAGTGGAGTTAAGAACCAGGCAAGCTCTAACGTCACATCAGCTCACAATTACAGAGTGGTAGGAAACCAGCCAGTATTATAATTGCACCATCATCATTGCTTGAGTCATTTAGTCATTTATAAAGCTGCATGTGTGTTCTCTCTGGCACCTGGTGTTTCACCTAATTCTAAATGTCTACACTGACCATTCCATAAATAGTATTCTATGCACATTTATAAAAAATCATTTGTATTTCTCATCTTGAAGAGAATATTGTCGCTGGTACATGCTGACTAACAGAATAATTCTGTCCAGTGACAGAAAATAAGGTGCTGACCATAAAAAGGTACAAAGGCATTATTACAACTCTGTACAGGAAGGAAATACTGAACTACATTGGAAAGGTTACAAATGAGCATTAACACACACTTCTTTATTCTTAAATTACTGGGTTTTATAATTACTGCAGCTGAAATCAAGAGCCATTAAATAAGCTATTATGACATCAAGGAACACTTTTACCAGAGCTAATTCGTGGGCTGTCTTCTGATTTCAGAGAATAGGGCATAGTTGGTGTAATGAAGTCAGACCTCTTGAGTTTTTGCCAGCCCTGAATGAGGGGACTGTAACTCACTCAAGTGAAACAGAGTCCAAAGGGCTGCTCTGACCCTGTTCAGACAACAGACTGCCACCACATGATGAGAGAAGAGCTCAGAAACAAATAAAAGATGCTACTCTGCCACTGGTTTAGAAAAGCTCCCACTTTACTGACTGATCAATTCCTTGATTCTTTTTGATGTCCCTTACCATTCTAATTTCCACAAACAGAAACAAGAAGGTGCCTCTGAAGCCCAGGAAGGCTTCAGGAAATTTTGTCTGGAAGAGGTATTCAATCCCACATCTCTTAAAAGGGCAAGCTTTTCTTAAAAAATAATTAATATTTTTGTTAATGTATGCTCCATAAAAGAAGATAGTACCAATCTGAATCTGTATTTCAGAGGAAAATACATGAAATATGAAGTGGAACTGAGTCAAGAGACTTTCAGCCATAAGTGGTATTTTTAGACAATGTTTGGTGCACATAATAATAAGATGAAGGAAGAAACAGAAGAGTTTGTGGTAAAGATGCCAAAGTACAGACAACGGGAATGCATGGATTGACATTATCATTCGAAGCTGAAAAAAGAAAGACTCTAACAAAAATTATTGTTATCAATCTGCAGGTATTCTGACTTAAATGAAGTTAATGTAGATTTGACTTTTTTTTGCTGCAATTCATATTTGGAAAAGTGATATATTGGTGATTCAGCTGAAAGGCAATAGATGTGAATCAAATCTGAATGGAAAAGGACCAACTTCAAAAAACATTAACCCATCAAATACAGACACCAGACTTCACTGTGCTGCAAGACCTGTCTGTAAAAATAGAGGTTGATTGTTAGAAGCAATCAACAAAGATCAACGAAGTGATCAAGAAACTGGTGAAATACACCATGAGATAGGAATGAAAGTGAAAGTTAACAGTGCCAAGAAATTTCATTTAAGTAAAGAATGATGAAGGGAGAGAGGGCAAAAGGAAGAGGCAAGAGAAAAATACAACTGAACTGAGCTTTAATAAGAATGATCATTATTCTGAAAGGGAAGAAGTATAAAGAAAATTGAAGACGCAATAATCAAAGGGTTCAACACTAAACAGTGAGGCCACTGGACACTTATCTAATCAAATCTTGGAACAGTCTAAGGTTTACTGACAATTAATAAAAATATTGTAAAAATCAATTAGTTTGACAAGTAATTTTCCTATATAAAAGAGATGAGTCTTTTTTTTTCCAGGAAAACTACATCAACTTCTGTGGTGACAATTTGTCCTACATTCTCTTATGGTCACTGCATTTAAACCCTTTTTTTTTTCCTCTGTGATATTCAATTCATATGAAAATCTTTGCTTCCATTTATTTGAGCTCAAATTCAGTCCCAAATTCAGATAGTTATCTGAAAGTATCTGGAGGGTTAATTCCATCAACGCTGGCTCTAGCTTTCTCCTGTTAAATGGAGAAGAGCTGAAATGGAGAGTTTTCTGATTATAAATTTGCCTTTGAAAAGTATCCACCTAAGGTTTATTATGTTATTCTGTATGCACTATTACTGTCATCCAAAAACCTAATAAAACCACATTTCATTATGTCTTTCCATCACTCAAACGTCTCATGTAAAAGATGTGTCTATGGTCTGAACTATGACTCTGCAACGCTCTTCATAAGAAGATGATGGTGGAATATTACATGTCAGGGTACGACCTACTATGTGATTTATGAAGTCTAGGAAACAGATTTCTTTTTCAAAATACAGCTAAGACCAACCTGTTTTCTGCTGTATTAACTCAGATGTGTAACGGATGCTTTTGTTTTTATCTCTTTTTGGGTAACACAACAGAAAAAATGTCAGAATGAAAGCTCATTTTGGCAGTAACATGGGTGATTTGACAGAATTACTAAATATGGTGAAGGAAGTGAATAATTTCATTACCAAGACTTTTATGTTAGAATGGCATGAAACTAGCAGCACATCAACAATGATAATGAGATTACAGAAAACTAATTGGATCTTGGTTATTTATAAAATCATCTTCATGATAAGGGGAATGTGTACGTGAAAGAACCTCCTTGTCTGCAGCTGAAATACTACTCAAAAGAAGAATGGACACCTGGGAAGGCAGAAGACTAGAGCAATAAAGCTGTTGATCTAAAAAGTACTGGCATATTAACAGAATTAGCAGTAACAGCAATGAAGGTGTTTGCAGCAAGGAGAGCTGGTGCGTTTGTGTAACAGATCTAGTTGTATCATTTGCTGACAGCTCATTTGGAAGAGGCGTAAGGGTAACTTCTCCAGAGTCCAAGCTGCTTTGCTGCCTGTGTACGCACAGTGGTTAACAAAGTCGCGTAGCTGTGCACCAAGCGCATAAGGTCGGCCAAACCCTTGGGGTGGTCCCTGGCCATGGTGAGGTCCTGCTTGCCCATACGCTGTCTGCACAGGGTCTTGTTTCGAGGACAACCCCAGGGTGGATCTCAAGACAGTGTCACAGCTCTCATTCTACTACGGACAAAACCGCACTGCCCAACAGAAGATTTCCCTGGGTCGTTTTGCTTTCTCCTGGGGACGGGAGTCATAAGAGAGCACAGGACTTCTCTGTAACTCAAGGCGTTTCCTTCGTGCATGATAAAAAGATGCATGGATTGAAAAGATGAAGCATGGGAGGCAAAGTCTGCCCTAAGGCAGAAATCTAGATTTGCCCTCACTCAGAGGGCAGCCATTGCATAGCACAATGCAAGTGTTAATCCTTCCGCCCAGCTGAAAGAGAGGAAAGGAACAACTTAATGTTTAATTGGCGTGACTAGTGCAAAACATCTTGACTGTATTTCTATTAAATCATTTTTGGTTTAAGGCTGGAGAGTGAAGCAATACGCCTAGCGTAACAGTTGAACATAGCTTTTTCATGGTTTTCTGTTTCATTGTTTTTTTCTTTCCCACGTCACAGATCAGAGAGGACTGTATGGCTAAAGTTTCCAGTTTTGTTAGATATATAAGGAAAAGGAAGATGCTGAATTCAGAAGACCTCCATAGTATTACTGCTCATTCGTAGCATCACAAGGGGGCACCGCAATTCTAGTCAGTGACTAAACAGCTTTGCTTCTCATCAGGCAATGCCAGACAGCCCGTCCTAGCTAAACGACTGGATTAAGCATACAGTTTTGAGGAAAGATCAATTTGAGAGCTCAAATCCCATCATCACTTCTGAGTACAGATTACAGAATGTTGAAAACATTGTAATATGAAATCCTTGTTCCATCAAATAATGCAATTTCCCATCCTGGATTCCATAGAGTCTTTTCAGTTCTTCTACCACACAGATGTTTGCTGCTGAGGAACCAACCATTTCACTGGCATAATTGTGTTTTCCCTTTGAAAACCCTTCTCATCAAAGACTCCTGCAAAGTATGCAACCTTCCTGAAAACCACACAGTCTGAAACCACATGGACATGGAAAGGGCTATGTGAGAAGTAAGGTGTCTTGTGCAAGGTCCTCTCTAGCTCAGGTCTAGGTGTTTTCTGGGTAATTAACTTGCAGCATGTTTCTCCTGATTGCTTTTTTTGGCTGAGTATTGAGAGTATGCACCTGTCTTTTGTCAAACTAAAGATGTTACAGGAGTTGCTGTTGTTGTTACTGTTCAGAAATAGTTAATCTCAAGGATGTAGCTATGACCACAGTACAAAAAAAAAAGTATACTTTTGTTTTTTCAAGTCAAAGATATTTTCCAACTGAGTCCTTGCTACGTCTCTGTGTAACAATCCTCTAAAATATTAAACTTTATTACAGAAGAACGAAGATCAAATAACCTGCTCTTACGTGAGTTGGAAATCACCAGCACCAGTGAACAAGTTGATTAACTCAAGCCATGATTAAACGCTCTTCGTATCTTTTCCTGCTCTAAAAAAACTGCCAGTAAGATATCACCCCAAAACTATTGCAGAA
Organism: Eurypyga helias; assembly: GCF_000690775.1. NCBI lineage: Eukaryota > Metazoa > Chordata > Aves > Eurypygiformes > Eurypygidae > Eurypyga > Eurypyga helias. The sequence goes on from NW_010267706.1 coordinate 8,595, forward strand.
TTATTTTGCTTTATGCATCTGTACCTACACCACAAGCATGTGCAGCCTCATGAGCAATACCTGCAGAACGTTTTTAACAAAAACAGAGGTTTTATAGATACAATTAATACCAAAGAGAATTTCTTTCTTGTTAGTCTGCTTACCAAATTTTTATCTGACCTAACACTATCCTCCTGGAAGACTGGTTGCCACCTACCGTATTTCATGATGACCTCTCAGTGCAATTTTGCCATTTTTTTCTGCCTTTTGTTTGCTCTAGCACCCGCTGATAATATGCACCTGTTAAGCACTTTCCTTCAGTAGTGTCTGCTTTTCAGAATTTACTGACAATTTCCTCCATTTTCAATTCATTTATCCTTTCAAAAAAAAAATCTTCAGATAATCACATTTCCAAAAAACTTTGTAAGCCAATTAATGCAGATATTTACTTACGTGAATAAACCACATGCTGATGAAATACTTCCAGTAACTACGAACACAGGGATTATGTGCAGAGAAGAAATCTGGACTGTAACAACCCTGGGGAAGGTACCAAGAGAAGTGCATACAGGTAACTAACCTGTCAAATAGTTCTCCACCTGTGACCAATTCCAGAACAAGACTGATTTCTGTAGGGGTCTCAAATATCTCCTTCAGTTTTATCTGGCAAAAGATAACAAAAAGGATTAATTTTTCTTATTTGTCTTCTTGCTGAGCATATCACAGGACCAACAACAAAAAACACACCACAGTCAATAAAACAGAGGATTGTACCAACTGCAGTTGGTTCATCATTTACCTTGCATTTCACCAAGTTATTCTGCATGCTCTTTCCCACCCTGCTTTTTTTTTTTTTGCTTGCTTTATCTCCTTTGCATTCCTTTCTTTTCTTTTTTGTTGTTATTTTCATACTCCTCATACCTCAGCAGCCTCTATGTAACACAGAAATTGAAGATGCTGCTTTCCTTAATGCTTGTCAACACCTGTCTGTCAATCTTTCATAGTAACTGAACCCAAGACCTTCCCCACCCTCCAAGGACTGACAACACCAACTTCCCCTTTCATTTACAGAACATCTTTTGTGGAGTATTTCACTCAACTCCATGAGAACATCAATAATTTATTTTTAATTCAAGTGTCTTCCACAACAAGCTGCTAACACACCCATGAGGAGAACCCAAAGCTTTAATCCAGGACTCTCCCACGACAGTATAAGTGAATCACAACAGTCATATCTCAGGAATAGAACAAATTGAAAAAACCCAAACCACCCCAAAAACAAAGAAACAGACATAGAGTGAAAGAGCAAGGCTAATCTTACAATGTTTGGATGTGAAAGGCGAAGAAGAACTCCAATTTCTGTGCGGACAATTTTCTTGTCTACCTGGTTAAAAGTGGAGAGGGAAAAAGCAAAAATAATTATTTCTGTGTTCACCATAGAAACTTCTAACTGCATGCATCACAGAAAAATATGTGTGAAAAGCATTTCTAGATCTCCAAGAAGAATAATTTGATGCGAGGCACACACAACAAATATACTGTAATAAGTAATTTTCCTTTAATACAAGACAGGTGTTGTAACAAAACCATCTACATCTAGCAAAATGATTACAAAAGTACATGAAAGTCATGTAAGAAGTACAATATAGGAAAGTCATCTGAAAAAGGCACTAGAATTCCTATTTTCACTCAGGTTCTGCCTTTGTCTATTGCAACTTAGGTTGCTTCAGTTTATGCCAGAGTAGCTTCCTTCTGACACACTGTTCAGCAGCTGTACTGGAAAAAGGTTTCTGCACAGAGGATGCGCACATCAAAGCAGTATAGCATACTGCTTAAAACAAAATCGATGCAAAGGTCAAACACCCCCAGCCACAGACAGGGTGTAAGGTTTAAGTTAAACTTGCTTCAGATATATCTAACAGAATGGTCTATCAGTGGAAAGACTATCTGGCTAAACCCCTGTGAGGATTAGCCCTTCCTTTCTCAAATTGCAGTCTTTAACAAACCAGGCACAACCTATGTCCTGTCTTGTTTCTCACAAGCAATGAAGACTTAGGGTGTATTTCATTCAGGAAAGACAACTGCATCTCTCCTGGATCTTGAAGACTTAAGCAAGCAAGACAGGAAAATGCTTGTAAGGAAATTATGCATGCTTTTATGTTGCTAAGGTAATTAATACATTTATGAAGAAACTTTCTGGTTTACACATATTCTCAAAAACACTAGAGAAATCCTAGACTTCTGACAATTCTGAACATATTTTTTCTACAGCGGCCTTCATCTGACAGGTCACAAGATGAATGAGAGTAAGTTAAGTCACTACCTGTTTCCAAACCGGTGACACAGATGACATCATACAGAACATTTTGGGGGGTGGAGAGAGTGTGGTGGGTTTTTTTAGTAGAGGCTTTTCATCAAACATATGTTTTGTATTTTTACATTATATGGGAAATGAACAGTCATAATACATAAACTTTTAAAAGGAATGTAAAACTGTCTTCAAATTCTCAGTGAGGAAGAGGGATTATTAAAAAATAATCCCTTGTTTTATCACCTGAAGGAAGAGATGTCTTTCTCAGTATTTTATTTTTTCTAGTAACAACAAAATCCAAGTATCAGTCACATTCTGAACTGCAGGATAGGCAGAATTTGATTCTCCCTTTGTGTCAGTCAGGAATTATTCCAGGTTAGTAGTGCCACAGTGCTCTGACAGTGGTGTAAATGAGTGAAGAACTACAGCCCTTAGGGATTTCTTGAAACTCATTGACATTTAACCTCTTTTAGTGGCTCTGCCAGAAAGCAAAATGAAGGAAAGAAAAAACAACTTTGGACAGATTCAGTGAATGTGAGAAGCAGCAGTAAATATTCCATTAGCTGAGCACCTAATTGGAGGTAATGAACATGGTCAGTAACTAAATCTTCACAGTTAAATGTCTGCTCTAGGATCAAAAACAGGACTTGAAACTCTGTGACCATCACAGGTTTTATAAACCTTACTGCTTTCTACTCCAAATGCAAGCGTTTCTTTGCTCTTGCCTGTTACCTAAATACTGAGCAGCAGGTTTCAAGAATGGTCTGTGTTGTTTTCCTGAAATGCTGTGAGCACCAGCCTGTAGTCTTACTCAGTTTCAACACCCCCTTGGCATCAGTGCCGTTATTCAACTCTGGGTGACTTTCGTGAGTGCAAACACACAGCCAGGCACTCCATAGTTCACTGCTGGGTATCGAGGGGGTCTTGGTGAGTCAGACATGTCTGGACTGGTTTTATATGCTTTGCACCTCAGACAGAATGAGAAAAATTATTGTACAATATTGCACGGACAGTAATTTCCCCAGAAGAGCTGTTTAGAGTGAGCAATTTACCTTATCCAAAAGCACCACTACAAACTGAACAACCTACAGTTTGTTTTCTGCCGTTTTGAAAATGTTTGTGCAATCAAGCATGCCTCGCAACAAGCATGGAAGAGGCTCTCCAAACTCTAAAAGAGGCTACTTTTTGGCATTGAGTAGTTACTATTGAGAAACTATAGAGGCCTCCTCTCACCTTGCAGATGGCAACAAATTAAGTAGAAAAGTGAACCGAGACTCAGATTTCGAGTCCTTGCTTTCCTAGACATTTATTTTGCAACCACAGGCGAGTCCCACTGTGATCCAGTTTCTGACCTGACACAAAACCAGTAGACTTTCATTATAATTCCTCAGGTGATGGTATGAGGAAAAGGTACCTAAAAATTAAAGATGCTAAGATGCAATGGCACACACACCGCAGAGAAACACTTAGGAATGTTACTTATTTTTAAGTATCCTGGAAAATGGCTGTTGAGATTTTACAACAGAAGCGTGCATGTATAAGTGACATTAATCATTCCAGAGTAAACACAGCAGTATATGTAGTCATGGCATTTTATTACAGACAGCCTGTTTTATCACTTTTATTTTCTTACCTTCTCCTACATGAAATACAGAGCTATATAAACACTTACCTTGTTTCAGCTCCTTCCAACAAAATGTACCTACTTATGTCAGGGCCAAACTTGTCCTATTTTTAGTTTGGCAGGAGTATCAGCAATTCAACTACTTACATCACTGACAGAAATTATTTAACAGGATGATGGTCAGGCATTTCACTCTATAGTGTTTGTTGCTAGAGTAACAAATTTTAAAACTCGGATAATTAGAATCACAGAATCACAGAATGGTTTGGGTTGGAAGAGACCTTAAAGACCATCTAGTTCCAGCCCCCCTGCCATGGGCAGGGACACCTTCCACTAGACCAGGTTGCTCCAAGCCTCATCCAGCCTGGCCTTGAACACTTCCAGGGATGGGGCATCCACAGCTTCTCTGGGCAACCTGTCCCAGTGCCTCAACACCATCTCCAGGAAGAACTTTTTCCTGATATCTAATCTAAATCCCCCTGCTTTCAATTTAAACCTGTTACTCCTTGTGCTATCATATCCTATTACCACGAATGTTTGGGCAAATTAAGTATGTTTGGCGAGATCAAATACAGTGGTCTGATTTTTTTTTTTTAATCTTATAGACATGTATCTACAAACACTGTGTCTTTGAAATTTGGTGCCAGTGATGCAGTGAAATAGCGCCAGATCTACAATCAGTGTATTTCTGATTTATAAATTTCAGACTATTTTGACAAGGAAAAGGGCTGGAAAAATTCTTAATGAAAGCTGAGATTCTTCCATGTTTCCATGCCCTGGATGGTGAGGTGGAGTGATGCTGAAAACCCCTGAGATGTAAATGTGTTGCTTCTATCTGAGTTAAATGAAACAAGATAAAAGGAACTCTCACTGTAGACAGGCTGGTCCAGTTGCTGCCTTGCAATATGGTACATCATCCTCTAAACAGGTGGCTCCCTCAAACTTAGTAGAGAGCAAGAAGCAGAGCACATTCCTCATCCTGCAAACCCAGTCTCTGCTGCGCTCCTTCCCCAGGGCGCTGCGGACATGGAAGGGCACATCTGGCCAGGTGTGACCACCATGCAGGCTGGGTGACAACGCTGTGCTCAGACAAGTGGTGTGAAGCAGCCGGTGCAAACGGCTCTTGAGGGGCTTCACAGCACTGCCCACCTCAGGGAGTCTGTTCACACCAGCTCTGCACAGCTCCTTGTTTAATACCTCACTTAGTGACTCACGTGAGTACCTCTAATCTGAGCAATGAATGCTTTATTGAACCAGCAGGTCAGGCTCTGAGTACGTATTTCTCTGCACTTACAGGGAGCATGCTGCAAATCATTATTGGCTTGACATCACACTCTACTGAAAGTGCTTCCAAGAAACAATTTTTACATTTGTCTCAGCTAAAGCAACTGATCTACAGCCCTTCTGTATTTTATGCAGTCAATTGCTAATTACCATTTACAACTTTGCCATTATTTTGTCTTCTCATACTTCAGCTGAAATACTAAAACCTACCCAGATACAGACTACCCACAAGCAGAGCTGCCCATTCCCGGGTAGCCTGAAAGGTCTGTTCCCAGTTGTAACAACTACACACGGGGCTGGTGGGTTACCCAGATTGTCTTGAAAGGGTTCAAGAAAAAAAGAAATGAGCTTGAATTTCAAGCTTGAGTTTAAATAAATCTTCACAAGACGGAGATTCAAAGTGCATATTTTACATGCAGTTTTAAGTTCTGCCTTTTAATTGCAGAATGTCCTTGGTAACAGGAATTCCAGTTTCTGTCCAGCTCATACATGGAGTATCTTCTCAGAAAGTCTTTGAATCAAGGCTTCAAGATTAAAACAAGTCTAAAGACTTCTGAATGTGCTTTTCCACCTGTATAAAGCTGAGTGGTACCACTGAAATCATTCATCTGAGCTGGTCATGCAAGATATGGACGTCATTCTTCACCGTGAGTGGTAAAGAATCGTGGTATGACAGAAAAATCTGAAACCAAATGAAAGTAGATATTTTATATGTGACCTAGTCTACCTCTCTGAGTTACTCTGGTGTATTTCAGTAACCAGCATGGCAGTGGACAGTGGGTAAAAGCAGAATTAAAAAAAGTTGACCCTTCTGAGTGAAAGGATACTTCTTTGTTCCAACTAGGGCATTTATTTAACACTTGATTCAGGTGATTTGATTCTTTGCATGACCTTTATTTTGAATGAAAGTAAGAGTTTCTCAGGTAAAGAATTCCTCCTGTGTTTTAGGGGCTGTTCTTGCTGGGACATTGCTTGACCTTCTTAGCAAGGTCAGCAGCTCTGTCTTTGTATGGGAACAACATTTGTACTCCTAATGGACCAATGCTTGTTTTTTTAATGGTTCAAAATTATCTTTTTCATATGTTAAACTTGGCAGGCTCTTCTGCCTCTATCTCCATTCAAGCTGAACATGAGGTCCCTGAAGAACACATCAAACAATACAATAAAGCACAGCAGTAATTGCATAGCCCTGCAGTATCTTCCATAAACACAGCAGGGAGTTTTCACTCTGTGGGTTACTGAGAATTTTTAGTTTGAGCCTCCATAAGCAGACTTGTATTATTAATGCAAAGAAAACAGACTATTCATGTCCACACTTCCAATTTGTAATCCTGCAACTGAGGCATATTCTTCAGAATGAACACCCTTGCATGGAACTACTACAATTTACATCAACGTGCTTGAATTTGTCCTGTAAGGTGCATAAAAGTCTGCTTGTACACGCAAACCTGCTGGCTGTAATTACAGATTAACTCGGTTTGTACAAGCATATGCTTTTAAAAAATGGAAGGGAAATGCACTATCCGCATATGATAGAACTGTTAATATGTTAAGTGTAAATTGTTCCATCAAAGAAGCAATATTTCTGTTTTGCAAAAAGTACAGTATGTCTGGAAGGCAAACCATCAGATGGATAGAGATGACTTTTGGGATTGCATAGACTTCAGCACAGTAAATCACATGCTGACATATCTGATTTGCAGGCCCTGCATATGCATATGATATGCATATATCATTGTAATTTATGATTTCAGTGGTAAAGCTGACCAGATGCAGGTAATACTCCCCAAAGACATACAGCCTCTGGGAATGGGTGCTATTGATCACCCAAACTAACTCGGTCGCATCACCAAAGCATGCTGGATGGGTCCAGAAGCACTTTATAACTTGCACAACACTGGTCATTTGCAATAATACATTTTATGTCTGAGTTCAAAACAAGTTATATGTTGATTAGAACAAGCCTTATTATAGGCTGTGGTCTAACTATCTGACTAATTTGGTTGTTATTTCTGTTTCTGACTCATATATACACAGATTTCTCCAAATATGTTTGATAATTGTTGAATGGTTTATGCAAACAAATTTCAGGCTATTAGGTATTTATAGTGTGGTACTGCCAGTGCTACTGTTCCCAAAGCTGGCTGGGGGAGGACACTTGTAAGAACGATGTGAAATCTAAAGGTGAGTACATTCTTTGTTAGTTCAAAATAATTGCATTCATGGGGTTATTTAGAAAATTCTATTTGCTACTTTCTTGGCCATTCTTGCTTTTCATCTACACGGTTACAAATCCAAAAATTTCATTTCTTCTCAGTGAAAATTTAATAATCCAGCTCTTATTCTAAGTGATATAACCAGTTTTAGACATTTGGCATTCTATAAAAGGCTTCACATTCACATCATCCCTCTGAATAAATAAATTGCCACATAACAGTAGTCCCTTAGAAATGGAGAGCTATTAGGGGATAGGACATTTCTTATCATCTTGTACAACATTTTGTCTTAAAGATACTTTAATTTCGCAGGAGTCCTCAGCTGCATGATAAAGATCTGGAACATGATATGGCCACTTATATTATTAACAAAGTGCAATCCTTGCTGCAATTTAAGAAATTGCACATAAATAGTAAGCTATTACCCATCCTTCTCTGAAATAACTCACACTTACAGATCCACATGAACTTTCACTGTTACCCAATGAAGGTTTGATGCATCAGGACTAACATTGGCAGTGTAATGTCCATCACAGACAGCCAATTATTCCATGTGATCAATGTGCCAGGTTTGGCTGGGATAGAGTTAATTTTCTTCACAGTAGCATGTGTCTACGCTCTGGATTTGAGCTGAAAACAGTGTTGATTATAAAGGGATGTTTTCGTTACTGATGAGCAGTGCCAGTGATGCTTTATGATTTCTCAGAGCAGCTTCTGTAACTGGAACCCACAGGTTATTCCACTTACACAGTTGCTGTGTTAACTTCCACCTTTGGTTTCCCACTCCTTCCTACATGTGTTTGCTTTTCCCTTAAAAGGCATAAGACAAAAGGAGACCACCTTGGCCAAAGAGGATATATTTTATCTTAAAATACGCCAATGTTACCAGTTTGTCAAGTGAGTACATGCTGATTACAGAGTTCTTGGTAAAATAAATCCTCCCTTTTACAGACCTCAGTCAAGTCTCAGTTAGGTCCCTTCTGTGAGAGGCTACAGGGAACCCTGCTTCAGGACAGAGGAATAAACCCAGGATGCTACATTTTAAGTCATACGCTGCTCCCGGTTTATTCCAACAGCTGAACTGCCAGCATTGGAGAAAACACTTTGGTTTCTTCTCTTTTGCCCTTCATTTTTTGGGCACGCAGCCAGCTTTCCCTTAATTCTTTCCTCGACAGCATAGAACAATCTCAGTTTCTCTCCTGCAAAATTAATAGCTGTCACAACTGTGATGATAGGATAGCAGCATACACTTTCTTGAAAACATCAACTTCCTAAAATCCAGAGGGAGAAGATTTTCAGAGATTTCTAGCACTAGCCTCACAGACCATCCAAGCCCTGCCTCCCCTGCAGAACAGCTCCATCAAAGGCACAACTCCAGATTTCTTTAACAGACAGTAAATAAGGTAAGATTTCTAAAGAGGATGACTATAATTTCAGGATAGACTAATATTCACCCCCACACCAATGCTCAGACCTTTTGCAGGATTGCATCTTCATTTTAGGCATTAAATATATCCCCATACAGCAACACACTGCATTCCTGTTCCCTGACTGGAAACACACAGCTCCTCTAAGGTTGCTCAAGGCCACGGAGAAAAATCACTGCAGGCAGGCAGGGAGAGGAATGTGCATGGAGGGTTTGGTGGAAGAAAATGTGCAGCTCAGATTGTTTCACAAAAGTTCCTGTTAAGATATTCAAAGCTAAACGTGTGTAATTTCTATCTTTCTGGTTTGGTTTGGTTTGGTTGGTTGGTTTGTTTGGTTTGTTTTTTTTTTTTTTTTTTTTACTGATTTAATCATCTAAGGAATATTCTTTAGTTTCTTGGAACTACTTGTTCAACAATGCAATTTATACAGTAGGTCAAGCTTCCTTGAACTGCGTAACACTGAGCTGAGCTTTATATTTTCCTCTTTTTATTAGATGACGTTCGTATTTCTGAAACAAGATCTGTGAGCACCAGAAATGGCAGTTAGCTAATTAACTATAAATTAAATGGAGTAAGGAAAAAAAGAGATACAATACATTCTTTCTGTTCTTAAAATTTTAACCCAAGGTATGACTTACTCAGGAAGAGCACTGCAATTTAATCTAAATGGTGATGCATAAAACATATTGTTCTACGTTAAGTGATTTTTACTCATCACCTGCACTACAATGTGATATAATACAATACATTGTGATGCAGATGGCATGTTAAATAACTTTATGTATGTAGAACTGGCTTTTTTTCTATTAGAGAAGGAGATCTTTGCCTTTTCTGAAGGATGTCAAGAAAAAAAAGTTTTTGCTTTCCAAGGATTAAGCCAGCATATTACAAAGCTATTTTTCAGTAAAATTTCCACTTTCACTAGCTGGTGTCTGATTTCATAGCTTCTAAAGCAAAACCATATTGGTATCTTACTGCAGAAAAAAATTCCTTCATTTCTCTCTTTTTTTGCAGAGTATTTATGTAAAATAAGCTTTCTTGTTCTTTAGACACTGCATTTGATGGACTTAACTTTTACTTAAAATCCTTTGGTTTTGGAAAGTAGAGACTGTGGAAGACAGATTCCCCTTATGTAAGAAAGAGTGGAAAACTGAAAGTCTTACTGCCTTATTTCTTTATTCAAAATAATTTTGACTGAAATATTTTTTTCATCTTTCAGAAGAAATATGACAGCGTGAACTCATGAATGAGATGATGACATGGATGACTAAAAATAAGCAAATCAGGAAAAATTAAAGTCATCTACATATATAATAGCTAGTACTACAGATGGAGTGGTAATTAAGAAATTATCATTTCCCAATAATTACCAAGCAATGGCATGTGTGTGGGGGTGTGTGTGTGTATGTGAATGAATGAATAACTGTGCTGGTTTTGGCTGGGATACAGTTAATTTACTTCACGGTAGCTGATATGGGGCTGTGTTTTGAATTTGTGCTGGAAACAAAGCTGATAATACAGGGATGTTTTTGTTACTGCTGAGCAGTGTTTACACAGAGTCAAGGCCTTTTCTGCTTCTCACACCACCCAGCTGGGGGTGCACAAGTATTTGGAAGGGAGCACAGCCAGGATATCTGACCCCAACTCACCAAATGGATATTACAGACCATACGACGTCATGCTCAGCATATAAAGCTGGGGGAAGAACAGAAGGGTGGACAATCCAAGTGTTGGTGCTTGTCTTCCCATGTAACCATTACATGTGATGGAACCCTGCTTTCCTGGCAGTGGCTGACCACCTGCCTGCTGATGGGAAGCAGTGAAATGAATTCCTTGGGTTTGTAATCATGCTTTGCTTACGAGCACAGCTTTTGCTTTACCTATTAAACCGTCTTTATCTAACCCATGAGTTTTCTCACTTTTGCTCTTCTGATTGTCTTCCCTATCCCATCAGGGGAGGAGTGAGTGAGTGGCCGTGTGATGCTGAGTGTCAGGATCTATCTATCTATCTATCTATCTATCTATCTATCTATCTATCTATCTATATTAGTCTCATTATAAAGCCTACAGAGAAACAGGCATATGGAGGCAGGAAGCACTCCAATTGTAAATCCCGTACAGCCACATGGAAATGGAAATTTTCATTTTATATCTACAGACATATAACTTTTTCTCCAAAAGTCAATAAAAGACCCATTTTCTAATTCTGACTATCTCCAAGTGTCTTCACTCCCCCTGTGGCACTTGCCTTCTCAATCAACTGGGAAGACTCAAATAAAACCAGCATTCCTCCAAGAACAGACATTTGTATGAGCATCTTCATTACCACTTAATACCACCAAAGCACTGCAACACACAGCCAGCTATACTCCCTGTACAGTTTTGAATATATATAGTTTATAATATATATTTACATACAGTGTATGTGTGTATATATGTGCTTGTACATACGTGTATATAACATATATGCATGCATATATATACATATGCAGACATAAAGGCAACTGAGGCTTTTTGTACATGCTTTTATAGACCATTATAATCTCCTTCAAATCCTAACTCTAGAGAGCCAACCCCACTTATCCAGGAGGGAAGCCTGTTATCTTTACATTTGCTCACACTCCTCTCTGCTCCACAGACATAAATTATTTGTTCTTCTCAAGTTGTCTAAATCTGTATAATTAGATTAAATCCAGCACAACTATTTCCAACATATGTGTTGTTGAAAACGGTTGCTCTGTTTCTGATCTGAAAAAAAGTTCATGTGCCTGAACATTTCTCTGGTTTTGAACATCAGCCAGTCTGCAAGAAGAATTCTGCTTCACAAATAATGACTTTAATCAAAGTACCGAGGAAGTATTAGTTAAGCATCACAAACCCTGTGAGGGAGGATGCCCACACATGAAAAAAGGAAAAAAAAGTTGAGAATTCTCCGAAATATTCTCTGCACTTGCATGCCTCATTGGCTGAGACACAGAGGGCCTAATACCTCATAATACTTGATTGCTCTTAGGGACAGTATGTATCAATTAAAACCTATGAATATTAACCAGTTTATCCTTCAGAGCATTGCTAAGAAGCAAATCAAATAAGTATTATTCCAGTTTTATGGATGAGAAAGTTGAAACCATCAGCCAACAGCACAGGCTGACCTGGGAATGCACCAAGGCGCAGGCTCCGGACAACCCATCTCAGCGTCCTGTTCTCTTTTAGGCTGAGTGTGTTGCTTTGTTGCAACGGCAGCTCCCAAATTACTTCAGTTACGGTTGTTAGCACTTGGAAGGCCTGTAACGTAGGCAGGCACTTGGTGTCTTAATTTAGAAACCATGGAACAGAAGCCATCTGTTCTCACTATTTTTAAATCAACTTGTCCAGACTCAGGTAGGAATTTTAAGGCAGAGGTGGACCTAATTTCTTGGAATGCATTGATCTGCCCAGACTATCAGACAATGTCCAGGTAGGCCTTGCTTCATATGCTGCCTAGATTTCTCAACACACAACAGAAAGAGGCAAAGATCTCAGATGAGAGGTTCCATTTCATAAAGAGCACATCAATATTTTTGTTCAAGAATCCTGTGTTCTTCCAATATGATCTGTGTGCTGCACGTTGTTTGCAACAACTCTTCCAGAGCGACTGGTTGTAAAGATCACATAATCTTTTAGGTCTCGACTTAAGAGTAGTAATGATTGCATTTGTAAAGTGTATCCTAAAGATATTTCATTTCTCTTCAGCACTGAGACATCAAGCAGCGGTAAATTGCATAGTGAGAAGCAAACCAAACTCCTATTTGCAATTACAAATGTGTAAGTTCATCACTGTACTAGGCTGATTTGGTGAGTTTTTCTGAAGTGCTATATGATGCGCTTTTTCTTCTTTGTAGCTCCATGAAATGGATTTCTCCACAAAAAAACTACCTGATTCAAACCTTGATATTTATTATCTGCATGGAATTTAAGAGATATGCTAAACATAGCAAAAATCAAATAATGAGTATACAATACAATCCTATATTTCAGTGCTCAGGAACTGACCATAAATGTTGGATCTGTTAAGAACAATTCCAAATTTAATTTTTTATACATTATCTGAGAGTTTTTTCCCACTAATACATGCAACAGTTTTTCTTTGGGCATCTTCAGCCCTTCTAGCAGCTGTCTTAGCTGCTCTGGAAGAAGTCAGTGTCCTGACCTCGGTTCCAGGGAAAATC
>NW_010267707.1:0-21536 GCF_000690775.1 Eurypyga helias
CCTTATTTGACTCAAACCTCAAATCTGAGTTTAATGATTAATGGCTTAATAATTTCAGTATAATGAATTGTTTCACCTGCTGAAATTTGAATCTCTGAATGCAAAACAAAAACACACCTGTGAATACATTAGTGTTTCCAGGAGTTTGTTACGCTATACTGATTTGCATGTACGCATATGTCTATGTGAATATACACACATATAAATGCATATATATATATATAATTTGTATAGTCCATCAGGAATGTAAAGTCTAAAATAATTTAAAATCTGCAAAAGATTAATTTCTTAAACATTCATGCCAAACTCTTCTACTGGTTGTATAGGTTGCATTCACCTGATCTTACAGAACTCCTGAAGCCTAGAGACGTCATTATGGACTTGCTGAATATCATTAAATGTAAACTACGCATATTCAGTATTTCAAGTATCTCACTCTTGCATATACTGAGCTAACTCATTTTTGCAGCAACTCTTTCTATGGATCATTGGAGTGGAGTAGAAAATTTCACTGCTGTGAAGTTTATGCCCAGCTGCTTTTTCTATATCCATTTTCTTCCACTGAGGGCACGGCTTTACTTTCCCAAACAGGCCAGCTTTTCTCTGATGGTAAACAATAAATACGCAGCTCTCTTGTGTTTCTCTGTATTGATTAAAGTGGACACTAAGCTTTAGCTCCAAAATAAAAATAAATGACTGAGGTAGTAGGCTGACAGATGCCAAATTTTTAAATCCTTGATAAATTCCTCTTTTTCCTGGTCTCTTTGCCTATTTAAATGAAATTTGCATTAGTTCCAGGTAAGAACAACCGTTCTAGCCTTCATCTGCAACATACATATGATACAGTTCTTTGAACTCATGTTAAACCAATGGCAAGATATAGGCACTTTTAGGGAGAGATTCATCTAGATTACTTAAAACATAGAAAATTGCCCAAGGACTGTCTCTTTTTAACTCTAATATCAGAAGAGCCTGAAGGGCTGCCTCACCTGCAAAAATTTTACAGACTCTGAAAAACAGGACTCACAATGCATGTTAACAGCATATCTTCTGTACACACAAGCAACATAATGAAGCTCTATGACAAACCTGACAACAAACCCCAGCACGTCCCTCGCCCCAAGAGAAAAGCGACACCTTATAGCGGGCACAGGAGAGGACCAACCTCGGAGCCCCATGGACCTAGAGAAGACCTAGTGAAGTTTCCAAAACATGGCCTTCAGTGCTATCGTCCTGCCAGCAACTCTTCCTTTATGCCGGTAAGAGCAACCTTCATGTGCTTTTGCTCTTCACTGCTGCATCTGGGTTTTAGTGGCAAGGTGATGGTTTGTTGTCTAAGTAGGTTGTAGGTCACTTTGGGATTTCTGAATTTGTACAGAAACCAGTTGTGTGACACAGGAGGAAGTAGTAAAATTCAATTTTTCTGTCACTCACCCTCTCCTATACAACACAACCTTCATATGCTGCACAGTGAACGAAGATGCATGTTATGAAAAGGAAAAAAAGGTACCTATCTGCCCAAGTGGATAGAATACAGTGTTCTTCACACCAAAAGCATCAGGACACAGGCTCTGCTTCAGTTCCCTGTTGTATGAGGGAGGCAGAAGGCTATGTATTTGCATTAGACCTTTGGATTTAGAGTTTCTCTGACTCCTCATGGTTTGTCACCCTAATCCAGGATGCTCTAACAGGTCCCAGACTTAGTGTCTCATCCAAAACCCTTTTGATTCTTTTGAAAGGTTCCAGTGGACAGAGCAGCAGTTCCATGAGGCGTGAATGTTCACTGACTCACCCATTCTCCTTACAGCTCCAAGTCACTGGCAGGACATTTCCTAGGTGGCCCTGTTGTCAAAAGCAAAGGGTTAACAGTCACAAAAAGTCTAGGGTTTGCAACAAGGCGGGCTTGTACAGTTGATGAATGGGGGACTAGTGGGGTTGGCCCCAAAGAGGGAGCTTGTCCCCAGATCATCAGACATTGACAGCACCAAACCCCTCTCAATAGGAGATAAGAGAATGGCAAGTTTCTGCTCTCATATGTAAAGATAAAAGTAAGGAATGACTGACTCATTCACTGTGGTGGTTTCTTCTGTGTTATTATTTGGTATGTAAGACCTGGCTTATTTCTCAAAGGGTGTGCTAGCTTTGTGGAATTACCACCTAGCACCCATCTCTGTGCAGACATGCAATGAACAAACATCTCAGCAGCGTGTGAATCAGCTTATTGCACAAAGGGTGAGGAACCCAGATTTGGGACAACAGTCCTGTTGCCACATGTGAGGGGTTTCACTCTGTTTGCACAAGAGAAAAGATGTGAGGGAAGGCTTAGGCACACCACTAATATTGAGTGAGAACTCATTTTTGGGGTGGGATACTAGAGGCCGTAATATTATGGGCAGCTATTTACTGCATGTAGAACAGATTTAACAGCTGTCATGAAGAATGACTGTTCATCTAGAAAGCTGGGTTAGTAATTAAATCTTTGGAAATTCAGCAGCAGAAGTGGAACATATCGAGGCCTGTGGCCAGAGGCTGTTCCAAGATGCAATAGTGCACCATCATTTATGTCAGTGAAGGAACTGTAGAAGAACGGTAAGCAGAAGGTGAGCCTTAGGACTCCTGAAGACTTGACTGTGCTCCTGAGATGAAGAGTTGCCTCATCTCTAACGTCAGTGCTGTCAGAAGGAAAACAATCAGGGAAGGACAAGAGCAAAGAGCAGGAAGGGGTGAATGTGGAAGGAATAGAAAGATAAAACACTGGTGGAGCACAGTTCCCTTTACCTTTACGTTCTTTCTCACATTAAAGTACAAGGTGTTAAAAGAATGACGGTGGGGACTGAGGCAGGCAGGGAATACCCAGGGGGGTCACTGAAGCAGAGAGCATATTTCGCAGGCTGAACACAGAGCAAAGGTGGAGAGCGCTGGGCGAGTCATGCTGTGACTTGCAGAAAGGGAGTGGAACAGTCCGCTCGAACAGGACATGTTCAGTTTCTGCTTTTCTTTCTGTTTTGGAATATATTGGGGGCAACTGTCTATTAAAAGTGCTGCAGTGCACCTGTCTCTTGAGCAAGCTTTGTAGGTTTTCTTAAAAAAAGAGCTAATTCCCTCTCTGAAAGACAGCTCCCGCCACTAGCTTCCCAGATCCATGCTGAAACACTGTATTAGCCCAAAATTGGAGAATCATGTTCACTGTTGAATCCACATCACTACTTCCTGCATTAATTTGGATTCTCAAAAGAGGTTTCAGAGCCAAACACAAACTCGGCTCAGTTCAGCTTACTTTGTAAATCCGATGAGGTCAGAACTTGAGAAAGCGTGACAGCTGCTTCCACTGCTAAACCACAGGTACTTGTCTCAGGGGTGAATTATTCAGCACCTGCTTTGGTGTGACATCTGCCAGGGTGACCGCACTCACAGTTTTACCCAAGCTGCTGCATGGGGGGCAGTGCCCCGTGGCTTGCCAATCTCCTTTAAGTCCTGTTGATTGAATATTGTCTGCAAACCAAGCTGCAGTCAGAGTGCTGGTTAACCAGAAGACTTTTAATTACCACTTCTCTGGAAGATTCTACCAGTGAGGACAGAGATGGAGGTTTCACAGTGACCCCTTTTCAGGGCCTAATTGGAAGACCTGATTGAGTGATGGCAGATGAATGCATTTGAATTCTATTCAACCACTCAAGGGCCTACATAATAAGGCCTGGGGCTCAAACCCCTCTTCTTTACTGGAGGTGTAGGGACTGAAAAGCAGGTCTGATAGCTCTTCTGTTTGTGTTTAAAAGGTATCAGACTGTAACTCTTAGGGAACTTTCCATACTTTCAACTTGAGCCTAAAGTCAGTGATGCTTTTGGCAGTGCTTTCAAGGTGGAAAAAAAAGGTTTTAGCTGTTGTATTTTAAATTCAGATATGCATGTCCATGTAGCCTCAGGCCAAAGACTGCACAGAATCTGTAAAGTGGTAAGTAGGAGACCGCTCTCTGGTAAAACAGCTCTTTCTTCTCTCGCCCTTTGTTTTTTATTTAACAAGGCATGAACATTGCCTCACACTGCAAATGCTCGCTAGAGAGCAGGTTGCAGAGCTTGGAAACGTAAATGTCATTTTGTTTCTACCCTCCCTGGAGTTCTCTCATTTCTATTTATTTTCATTAGTAGAAATGAAAACAAATTAAAGCATGCAACATTCAATAGAGTAGGACTGCAGCAAGCACAGCTGCTGGCACCTGGAGCATTTTATTACTCCAGTGGTGTCCCTACATTTGAACAAAGCCCAGCTGCCTCCGAACTGTTGGAGGCTGGAAATCCACGTATTTTTCCAGTCATACAGTTGTATCAGGTCCTTGATCTCATGGCTCAGTTCCTGTTTTACCCCCAAAGCCCATTTACTTCCCAGCCCCACAGAGGCAGGTTTGCTTCAATGCTCAGGGTCAGATTCTCAGCCGGGTTCAGCTGGTTTGCTCCATTTGCTTTAATGCCTTTGGGTTTAGTATACTTGTTACTAATATGCATAGTTATATTTTAATAATAATATCACACTAAGAATAAGATAAGCACTTTGTTTCCCTCCTGTACAACCTTCAAATTTGTTAGTGCAACTATGTGTTCATTCCTTAGTCTTGTTTTCCCCCCGGAGTTCAATTTCTCTTCCTCAGTTCCATTTTTCACTCATTAAAGAGGTTCTGAAAACACAAGACACGCTTTCTTTGGTTACACAAAGGGTCCTGGCCTTTCCACAGGTCAGTCCAAATTTTGTTGCTGTTTTCTTCCATTTTTGCTCAAACATGTTACTTTTATTTTTATGAGTCTTCCTAATTGCCTGCAGAAGAAACATAAAGCACAGCAATAACAAAGCCAAGTGTTCTGGATCTTCACTGACAGCATGGCCTGAGGGGAACTGCACCTGGACTACGTTGGTCACAGGAAAAATGAACCTCTGAGATGGGGAAATGTTCACAAAAGTGAACATAAGCATTAAAACATGGACCTACCAAAATACTGAGGTTATTGGTAAAGCATCTTTCTTATCCTCCTTGTCTAGTAGGATGGCAAAACTTGTAGATGAATAACTGAAAAAAGGGAATAAAATATAGGAGGTCAGAAAGAAAGCGATCAATGTTTTTTCTTTAAAATTGGTTTTCTTGTTGTTTTTTTTGGTGGGGTTTTTGTTTTGGGGTTCGTTTTTTTTTTGGGGGGGGGGCCGGGGGTGTCGGGGGGGTTTGCTGTTTGTTTGGGTTTTTTTCAGGAAGAAACACAGGCTTTTCTCAAAAATAAACCCCCCAGAATTTTGAAAACTTCCAGCAATTTAGAATGAATATTTTCTTTTCCTACTGAAATTATAAATATCAACAATGCCATATTCTAATATGTCATAAATAAGAAAAAACAATATATTGAAAATATTGTTCTATATATAGTTCACTTTCAAAACAAAAAATGACTGAAGAAATTAATTCTTTAAAAGTCTCTCTAACCTACACTTGCAGCTGTTGTAACCTACAACTGCTCCTACTTCATAGCCTAGTTGAAGCATATTTTTTTTGCAAGGAACCAAACCCCATGGTGAAACCTTCAATACAGTAGCTTGTTTCACTGAGAGGTAAGACACCTGTGATATTTCTGTGGCTACTGTAGGTGTTGCAGGGTACAGAAGCCAGGTAAAACTGCAAGTATATACCATTACTTCACAGCTAGCGATACTGAATGTTTTGTTGCTTGGTGGTGGATCAAAATCCCACGGTAGTTCCAGCTGTGCCATGCTGCTAGATTGCTTAGGAAACCAGTGGGGTTTGATTCCCTCTGCAGAGGATCCTATGGCAGCAAGTAGAAAATATGCCTATGTTTTTGCATCCTGATAGCACAGGAACAAGCCTACAGCTGCATAAAGCAAACATTTTTCTAGATGCTTGCACTCGCTGCATAGCTACCACCTGCCAGTATTTAATAATGGACCGGGCACACGTGAGAATCCACTCTTGCTCTGTGCCAAGTTCAGGCACAGATGTTTTTCCAAAATAGGGGGAATTTTAAGACATCGTGTGTAGTGTTGCATCTTTCCCTTGCCACACTGCCAGTTTTCATCCTCAGTTTTATTTTCTGCAGAGCTTCTTCCCAATGCCTTTTCTGTTAATTAGGATGGCATTGCGCCAAGTAAAAGGTTTTGGCTATTACTAGAGCTCCTGAGACAGCTTTTGTAGAAAGTTGATACAATTTCCTGCACCTCCTGGGAATGCACAGCCCTAAAATTGGATTGAATCTTAATACTCCTGAATCAACAAGGTCAGCATATTCCTTGAATCATTTCCCTGCTTGTAAAATACACACAGGATACCAGAGATTCACATTCAGTGAAGATGTGATTACACGCTCATCTGACTGTTTCTTCTCTTCAGCAGAAAGAAGTTCCCACTCCTTGTCCTGTCTCTGCAAAGCAGTGACCAGTTTTAGTGGTGGTCCAACTTTTAACAGCTATTCCTTTACATTCCAGTTTCATTTTTATTATATTTCTATTATTTTCTTCTCTAATTAAACATTACAGCTCTAGCAGGACATTTTAGATGTCTCTAGGTTAATAATGGGGTACCTGGATGCACATTCATTGATTCTGCGTGCAAGCTTTATAATAATAGAATGGGATTTAGACACCAAACTCTACTCTAGGTGATCCTGCTCTGGCAGGAAGGTTGGACTAGATGATCTCTAAAGGTCCCTTCCAACCCTTACCTCTCTGTGACTGTGACCGTTTCTATTTGACTGAAACATTTACTGATAGAAAAACAGCATGGAATATTACCAGTTTGTTACCCACATCTTCCCAAGTGTCTGTTAGCTGTATTTTTGGTGGAAACCAATGTAGGTGATAGAGCTATCTGCCAGTTCTATGACAAACGTAATCTGGGGCAAAAGGAGAGAGGAAGTCTGTGTTAGTTGGTTTAGCTCTCCCCCCACCCCTGATTTTTAAAATTTCCTCTACTGTGGAATAAAATGACATACAGAAGAAGAGAAATAAAGGCCATCATTCCCAGAAAACAAACCAAAAACCTGAATTAATCATTGAGATATTCTGTTGATTTAATTTATTTCAGCCTAACTAGCACATGTTCTATAGACTATAGAAAAATGAAGAATGGAACAAACTTATTTTGAAACAGGAATGTTGAAACGTTCCATATCGAAGAAGTCAGTCAGGATTGCCTGATTTCATCAAAGTTTTCTCACTACCCTTCAAAAACTTCTCTGAATTGACAAATCTTCATGAAGTATGTCAGTTATGACAAACCAATAATTTTAGACAGAATCATTCAGCTGCAACATTTCTATTCCTGCGTGGATTCTTGCCCTGAGATGCTGGTTCTGATAAGATAAGCAAATACCGATCATCAGTGGCTGGACTCTCAGAGGGTGGATAACAAGCTCCCAGCATCCTTACAGCAAGTGGCTGTGGCACTGCTGCAGATCCTCCCTTGCTACCTGATGCTGGCAAACACCACCCCCACACCCCAGCCACCACTCTGCCTTTTGCTGTGTAAAGCTGCCTCTGCTCTTCCCAGGATGCTTTTTAACAAAGGGGCACATACTAGGCAGGTTGCCTTTGGTCTAACTCAACTATGTTACTTTGATCTGATCCTGTCTTATCCAGGTTAGTTCTTCCCACCCTCCCTATGATCCCTGGACAATTGATGGATTGTAGCTGATTTATGCATTCACCACACAGTTCCTGCTTTCGTTCTCTGTAGACTCATAGCCAGTGCACACAGAAACACACTATCTAACTTCAGAGCTCACTTCCTGACCCCTCCACCTCCCAGAGATGTTCTGGGGGTTTCTCAAGTCCCAGATTTGATAAAGCACCAGTACTTCAGTAAGTCTCCCTTAAGTTGGTGGCCATCCCTACACTTTGTAGAAGAGTTCATCATAACTATGTATGGACTCATACCCACCCAGAGGTGCTTAGTCCAGGTGACCACATGAGCTTAACATCACGGAGACCTTTTAGAGAAGTATATTTTTCAGGTGTTACAAATCTGTTGATTGGGAATAGATGGGGAGAAAATTTATTACATCTGTCACAAAAGTGGACTTTTCTGTGATCATCCCCACTGTCACATTTTATTTTAAAAGGAAGTTTCATTCATGCTATTCTTCAACAACTGGATGAAACCTCACCTACAAACACTTGCCAGCTGCAGTTTTCAAACTGCTCTGTGAAAGTGCCCGGGACGGATGTGTGATCCCATCAATGGATACAAAAGAAAATCCTGACGTGATGGCTACACATTTTTTATCATGTCAGTGTTTTGCATCTTAACAATGAATGCAGTAGGGTAGAATCTCCTTTCAAATTTTGTGACAAAATTGCTTTCTTGTAATAACTGGATTTTCCACTGACAGATGGCAGCTACAAGCTGTCAATCATTTTAAATTCAAAGGATGGATGAAGCGCAACAAATGTATTGTTATTGCCTGCTAGGCTGGAAGTATGACCAAGCTGGTGTATGGTTCCTTTGTGTTATGTTGGGTTCATAGATTTCACAAGCATAATGCTTCTGTCAGGCACTAACTGGAACTAAAAAAAGGCCATATGCAATTTCTTACGGAGTTCATCAAGAACACAAACATCACCAGTCCCAGATCCATCCAGAGGGAAAAAAAGAGGTGGGGCACACAACGAACAACGTTCCTTCAAGTGCAGTTGTTTAAGCAGATGGATCTAAACAAGCAGAACTTTGTTGGAGGGGGGACAAAATGGGAAAGAAAATGATTCTTGCTTCAGAAAACTTGTGTGATCTCCAGAACCAGAGCTGTTACCTTCCAGAGCATGTGAGCCATCAGCTCTGACCACCTCCCTCCTCCAGAGGCCGGGATGCTGGTGCCAATTCCTTCCTGTGCTCTGAGCCCCTGGGTCTCAGAAAAGCCCAGCAGGTATTGCCCAACACATGCCCCTCCCCCCTGCCACACTGGGCT
Source organism: Eurypyga helias (assembly GCF_000690775.1). Classification (NCBI taxonomy): domain Eukaryota; kingdom Metazoa; phylum Chordata; class Aves; order Eurypygiformes; family Eurypygidae; genus Eurypyga; species Eurypyga helias. Next base: position 8,953 of record NW_010267707.1, read on the forward strand.
CTGTTTCATGGTGAGGGCTCACTGGAGGGGCAGCTGACTACCAACAAGGCTGCCTCCAGCTTCCCCACGCTGGGCTGGCACTGGCCACTCCAGCTAGTCCTACCCACCATCAGCTGCTGTCCCTGGCCACACTGTCCTGCAGCCTTTGTTTCCAGTTAAAGTCATCTGTGCTGGCTGTTGCCACTTGCCAGGACATATCTCAGCAGACCCCAGGATGCTTCAGCTGTTCAGAGAAGCTGTACAAAACCACGGGGGATCACAGCCCCAGAAAAAGATGTCCTCTGAAAGGATGTTCTTTTGAGCCCCTCAAAACAAATCAAACAAACACCCCAGAAAACCAATGAAATACCCACAAACCTGTCCAATCTTTGCTTGCTTAACATTTCTTCACTGCAAGCCAGCTTTTAGTTTTATTGGTTCATTTGTGTGCCCTGTGGTAGGCTTATAAACATCTGTTTTTCTCACCTCCATAATATAATGCCTGGCTTAGCATAAGTGTCTCTGTTCCAGAATGTAGATGCAAATATAAATCTATTTAGACCTAGTAATTTGTCAGTTCTAGTCAACTCTTGCACTTCTAAACCAGAAATGAAATAGTTTTGCCCTTTCTGGAGCCTCCTGGAAAGTGCTGATTTTCTCCCTAAAGCATTTGGGAGCACTTATTCTTGTAATTAAGTGAGAAAAATGGGAATAGCCATTTTGAAACCAGTATATCTGTAAGAGTGAAAGAAGCAGGAATCTGCAGCTCTGTAATCTAGGCTGAACTGGCTCCTGGGTGACTCCACATAACAACAGTAGACCATGCATGCTGCACCTGGCTTGGAATCATGCAACAAAGGACGAAGGGAAAGGGTTGAAAAAAGCCAATTTTAATGAAAGTTGCATTGCATTTGGATCTTTACGGAAATGATGACTAGTCTCAGCTAGTGTATTAAGTGTATTGAACAGTTCTTTCTCCCTGTTACCTTTTCAGACCAAACCTGGTCAGCTTTAAAGAAAAAAATGAGTTCTGTTTTTTAAGTAAAGCTGAAAGCACTAGAAGACAATTGAAAAACACGATTTCATAGTCAATTTCATGCAGGAAAAAAAGAAGAATTACATTAAAAGTTATTGACATCTTAGTTGCAGAGCTAGGAAAGCAGCCCTTATGGCAGATGGGATAAACATTGCTAAAGACCAGATAAGTAAACTTGATAAAAATAAGGGGAACTGATATAACACTCTGACCACATCCTTCACAACACTGGTAGTATGTCAGAAAAGTTCTCTTCATTGTGTATTGTTTTAGGAAATATGATCATTATTCTCTGCCACTCCAGTAAATGGTGAAATTGGTTGAGACGTTCTTAGTCGATGGCATCTGAACAGTACATGGTGTTATACTCTTGTCTGGGCAACAGGTAGGAAAGCTTCCTGGTTTTGGTGGCTTTACTATGGCTCTGTGGCAAGGTGCAGCCCCTGGATAAAGAGGAAGGAGCTTGTTCCTCACCCAAGAGCAGCTCCATGCAGACATCAGTCTGGAAATGCTTCACTGGTAGAAAACTGGACAAGGCAGGCTCAGTGGAGAGCAGGAGGACAACCTGCAGAACAAGTGAAGTTTGGGAGATTAAGTTGAAAAAAGGGGTCTTTTGAAGTTCTTTTGACAGGTCTGGGGTCCTGTCATTACAAGTCTAGGAATCTACAAACACAGATAATCTTCCGGTTAATGTTTCTGAGCGTCATAAAGCCCAGGTCATACACATGAGGAGATCTTTATTTTTCTTCCTTTGCTCAACAGATTTATGGCCTGACAACAAGACACTGCAAGAACTTATATTTGTGGTACAGATCTAATTATGTAAAACATAAATGGACTCAAAGGCAGGGCAACAGAAGCCAAACAAGCACACTTATCTGATGCCTCTAATCTTACTCTCAGTGTCTTCTGACATAGCCAAATTAACATCAGTATGCTTCATCCTTTAACTTGAAGAGCTTCTGCTGCTGTAGCAGACTTGGAAGCAAATACGTAATTTTTCTGTTGAAATAGGGCAGATATTCAATGGCTCTCCAAGTGCAAACTCTAGCACAGATCTTCGAGGGACATCAGGAGTTTCCCTTATTTTCTCAAATGGCACATCTGTGCCCTCTTCTCAGATGGATCTTCATCATCCTGGCATCAGCAGATAGCCTACCTTACCTATTTTTTCTTTCCCTGAAGATCTCAGTTCAGGATTTCAGGACTTATGTGACAGTTTTCAATACACAATATCTCTGAATCAGTGGTTAAACCCCCAGAATCAGTCTAACCGCTTGGAGAGAAATGTGCCTGACTGCTCCAAATGTCACAAAAGTTTCTTGCAGCAGATGACATGTGGTTAGATGAGAGCATCAAAATGGAAATCATGATGTACAGGAAACAAGTGAGGCACCTGCTTTCAGAGTATTTCCTGTAAAATATTTGATTTCTTTCCCATTTCCTTATCTGCTAGATACCTGAGCTGTGGAAGTCTGTCAGTCTGATGGTGGCTTTGAATTACAGCCTGCATACAAATCTTTGGTAGGCTTTGGACACAAGAGACTGTGTCTCTCTCAATATATCAAACTGTCTTGGGTTTTTTTAAAATTATTATTCCTCTCTAACTTGTTTTCATGAGGTTGAATTCTCTGCCCTTCTGGTAAGCAAGACCAAGTACATCAGCCACTGAAAACAGCTTGCAACAGAAAATTTTCCTCCCCTTACTGAGATATGTGATAAAACAACAGGCACATCTATCAGACTGACAGACAAAGATTTCTTTTATCATTATTTTCACTAAACACCAATGAGAATTTAAGCCTAGTAATTACATCAGACCCACAGATCACTGTTGGAGTCATTTTCAATGCCAATGATAAGGCTTTAAAGATATTTCTTTTTCTGGTCAATCCAGTCCTTTGGCTACTAAAGTGAGCCAAAACGGTCACTTTCAGGCTTTGACAGTAAGAGACTCATGCAGCACTCACCACTAATAAGGACACTAATAGAAGATGACAGAAGTAAATGAGCCCAAGTTTTTGCTCGATTGCTCCATTTCATTATCATTTTCAAGTTTCTTGCTGCTTAACGCCTTTCAGAATTAAAAAAACTGACTCACACTGATGAGCAAATAGCATCAGTCCTAACTAACTGACCCATATTTTGGAAAGGTTCTATAAGCACATGGCCGTCAGTGGGAAGGAAAATTGAACAACAATGCAGACAAGGCACCTAACTTTAAAGCAGCACCTAACTATTTCGGCTCTGTTTTCTCACTCCATGAACCCATTCCCCTGTTGTTACCTCTCGCTGTCTCACAAGCATTCAGAAACACTCTCAACTTTAAAGTTCCCGTGCAGAACTACAAGAAGTGCAAATGTGCTCGCCGCCCTGTCGGCTGACAGCCTAGCCATGCAGATACAAATGTACCAAAAAGCATTTTTTTCCTTCACAGGAAAATTATCTCAGGGCACCACATTCTACACATATCAGGGTTTATTACAATTCAGATAAGATAAAATCTTCCCTTTTTGTATTTGCTGTTCTATGTGGAAATGAAAGGATTCTCTACAGTATTAAAGATTTTTTCCAGCCTCCCTTGATTCTTATAAATCAGATTACATCTCCTGCAAACACCAGCCAATCCTATGCATTGGCCTTAGACTTCATTATTATTATGCTATTACACAGGCAACAGTTCTATCATTTCTTTGTATTCTAGTCTTCAAGTAGTTGCTTTTTTGTGGTGTTTTTTTCTTTCAAATTACTGTATGCTTTTAGGCAGTTTCCCAGTCAGAAGAGTCTCTGTATCACAAGGACATTAGATACAATTCTGACAGCAGCGAAAAGGATGTAACCCCAGAATAAATCTAGTGAATCCATAAAGTCACACAAAAGAATTACCAGCATGAGATCAGAAACAGACCCATAGTTGTTGCTAATTAAATTGGCTTCTATTCACATTGTCTTTTCTTAAAAGGGAGGTAGCAGGCAAAATGCCCCTTGTGCCTTTCTTTTTCACAATTGCCTTCTAGGGTTTCCACCAGTTCCTGTGGAAAGCATTAATTAAGCACAATAAGGAAGGTAGAAGCTGCAAACAAAGGCAGGTTGGGTTGATGAAGTTTTTCCACTTACATTTGAATTCAAAAATTTCAATTCCAGCAGTGATTCATATTATAAATCAATTTGGCAAACTATCAGGCTTTAAAATCAATTACGCTGGATCAGAGGCTGTGGTTGCAGATAATGCATGAAGGGGCACTCTTATACAGCAATAACCTTTTAAGCTGGCATAAGCCAGTTTCCACTACTTGGCAAAGTATCCTCCCACAATGCTAAGTCAATTATATTAAACCTATTTCAGTCTGTTATTGAGTATATAACAGGAGAGGACTGCTGAGGGCAAATCCGTCTATCCTTCCTTAGAGAGGAAAAACATGATGGACCTGACAAAGTTATCATTTATCCCACATCTATACTGCACACCTCCTCTTGAAGGAAGAGCAACAGTAAAGAATCAGGAATTTTAATCCATTGCATACATCCACCAAGCCTTCCTCACAGTTTTAATGTCACTAAATTACAACTCTGCAGGTAAAAACAATAGCATACTGCTTGATCATCAGCATGTGTACAGGAGGGACCATTAGAAGATGATACTTAGGATAGCAAAACCTTCACATTGCTAAGAGTTATAATCTGTACAACCTTGTGAAGGACCGTTAATTTCATGAGAGATTATCTGATGATTTCTTGTTATTTGCACAGTACACAGGGATTTATAGCCTAGATTGAGCACCACCCCTAAGGAGCAGGATCTTCATGCTGACGTGTGCAGCACAGCAAGCGCTGAGCGGAGAGGGGGAGCCAGGATATTCAGAGACAGAGCAATACAAGTACGTCTCATGCTTTCCTCTGCTATATGCAGACAGTTCACCAATTTTAGATGGAAAATTTTTGCTGTTCTTAAGAATTTGGCACACATCCTCACTGTGATAAAAAAATTGAAGTGTGGACCAAAGAGACTGAAGCCAGAGTATGAGGGATGTGTGAGTTGAAAAGTGGGACCCACAATAAAAAAAGGCACTCAGCTAATATATGAATCACAACACTAAAAGGAATTAGAGACAGCGGTAAAGCTATTTTGTCATGAACAGCAATGATAGGAACAAAATTTCTCATTAAAGAAAAAATAAAATTCAGTGGGCAAGCAGGTCTGTACTCCAGCAGCAGTTTGGGGGAGGGGTTCATAGTACCACGGAGAACACTGGAATAAGGTCAGACCACGAAGCTGAGATGGAATGGGGAAATCCTGCTCACCATCAGACTTTTCTAGGTTATATAGGGTTCCTGAAGGGCTGCCTGCACCTGAGAGCTGCTGGGGGAAGGAGTGCAGGGAGGCACACAGCAGCAGACAGAGCAGCAAGCCCCAAGGGCTGCTGCATCCCAAAAAGCACAGGGAGAACCTGGTGATTTTTCCATTCCCCATGCTTGCGGAAAATGGCCATTGATGGAGGTCTACATTTTTCCATCACGCCTGCAAGCAGCTGACTGTGGGCACAGAAGGAAACGGCAGGTTAAGCCCTCTTGGCAAACACACCTGTAGTGCCTCACCTTGTTCTTGATTGGCTCAGTGCAGCCTGTTGCACTAAGCAGACAGAGGAAAAACAAATACTGCATGCACCAGAGACTGAGCAATAGGACAGTGGTAAGGGAAACCGATACAGAGTGCAGGAAAACTTCCTGGAGGTGCACACGATCAATAAAAGGAATAAGAAAATCAGCTAGACTTAGCAGCCAGCCACTAAACCTTGCAACTTCTCCTGTCAGCACCTCCAGTTTACATCACTGTTTTTTAGACAGAAAAACACATTTATCTGCATGGCTGGGACAGTATCAAGAAATACACCTGTCTGGCTACAGAAAGTCAGATCTATCGTGCACCCTGAAGACAAGGCAGCTGGATGAATTACTCCATCTTTGTCTCAGGCCATACATTGAGAGCAACTTGTTCGTGTGTTTCCAGAGAGTTGGGACTCCTGGAGTTTAAAGAAACATTTTTTTGCTTGATATCAAACATAATCTTTTGTTTAAATTGCAGGATAAAATCCTCACAGTGCTGTTAATTCTCACTGTGCTTTGGCAGTCAGAATTCTGCTGTTTGGGAGGCACTCTGAGAAGGGAAAAACTGAGACAATAATCAAGGTTTGGTGCCGTACCAGTAACCATCCATAAAATAAAAGATCTGTATGCAATAGCTCTTAGTGCAGCAAGTAAAACAGAACTAGCTCTCTGGTGTCTCAGAAGCTACTTTGATGGCAATGCCAATTCTCAAACACAGTCTTTTTCATCCCCTGGGTGTCAGGAGCTCTGTATCGGTGAATTACTCAGTCTTTGGCTTGTTCATGAGCAAGCATTAACTGTCAGGTTGGGCTTTTTTTATAGGTAACGTGGTGGAAATCAGCAATATTTGCAAAAAGGATTCTAGGAAAACCTGCAAAATTACAGAGAAAAAGCAAAAACTTTTTTTGCAAAAAATTACAGAGAAAAAGCAAAAACTCAGACATCCATTCTTTACAGGCATAACCATAGTTATGTGCAAGATATTCAAAGTTATATCCAAAACCAACATAATGCTAGAGATGTTGCTCTCATATTAAAAAAATGGATAAAACCCCCTTATCTTCTCACAATAGTCAAGGTCTTTCAAGCATTAGGATAGATCTGGGTCATCTCGGCGAGGGGACTGTTACAATTGTTTAGTCATCCAAGGTTTTCTTTGCTTCATAGGTTCCCAGAGCAGAGCTGAGGCATCATTGCAGTTCCCATACCTGTCTCCCAGCTGTAAGTAGAAAAGAAATTGTCAAAGAAAAGCAGACATGGCAGGGCATCCGTAGGACCAATTAATGTGATCTTCTGACAACATAAATTAACACAGTTTAAGTGAGAATGTGACCAGTTTGGATTTGTAGAGTAGATCAAGCGGCAATTGTTCTACGTAGTCAAAGTCAATGGAAGTGACAGATTAATAATTATTGCTCTATTCCACACTTCACTCATAAAGCAACCCACTAAATTATCTGATTATCCAGAAGATCACATCACAATTTACCATATGCTTTCTTTTGTATTTTAATGGTGGCGGTATGTCTAACAGTATTTGCAGGTCCACTGATTTTTTCCTTTCTCCTTATTCAAATCTCTTTTCCTATACCAGTTGTGTGATGCTTCCTTCTTCTTTTATTGTCTCAAGAAAAGCACTTAAGGCATGTGACTGAATACCCCACTGAACAGCCTTATTAGGGGTAGCAGTAGTACCAGACAGAATAACTGAATGTAGTGCATCATTTCACATGCTGAAACCATTTCACTAAAGATTGAACACGTCAAATTTTCTGAAGGAAAAACCCATTTCATCCAAACAAACATGTTTTGTAAACTGTCAAACGATGACAAATATTTTGTATGAGAAGTTAGCAACCAGCTTTAAGTCTTCCAGTTTAAAATGGATTTTGAGTTTTTGATGACAAGACTGGTAAAAAAAGGGAGGAAGTTAGAACAATGTTTTTTATGCAAGTAAAAATGCTTTGACAGGCCTGACTACTTACTACTTGTCCCTAATTTTTTGGGGGGTGGGAAGTGGGATGAGGAGAGCAGAGAAGAAATAGAGCATCTGCTCAGCTCTTTGCAGGGTACCATACTTGCTATGTTGATATGGTATGTCATCTGCAGTTTGGGACACTTCTTCCCTTAGGTAAACACTGCAGAAAACACTGACATTCTTGTGTTTTGTTCTGGCTTTACATTCACATAACTACAGAGTCTTGGCCCTTCTGTTTTAACATCTTAATACATGGGTCACAGGGAAAAGCATGGATGATTAGTGAGTTCAGAACTAAAGAAAACACAAATGCATTCTTAGGGATTAAGCTGCCCACTGTGCACAATTCCAGGAGGATTCAGCAATATGCAGTTACATTTTTTATGCCCCTAACACCAAAAGGCCTCCCGTAGCTGCTAATCAATGTTCGGTTCACACACTGCAAAGCATCGTGCCACTGATGCCTGCAGAAACCCTTGCCGAGTGGCATTAATCAGATCAAAGTTGTTAGAATGCTTAATGACTATCTGGTAACTCACGCCTTGCGTGGTAAGCGCATTACTGCAGCGACTGCTTGTAGCTGCTAACATGACAGAGGAGCCATCCCTGCGGGGCCTCTTGTTGTACGTGGGACTGATTTGCCAACTTTCATTTGACCTTGGTAGGTGATCATTTAGGTCACGCGCAGCTTCCATTTTCCTGGTCGGAACAGCCCAGCTGGCTCCTTGGCTTCCCAGGTAAGGTTTCCTTACGTACTAAGAAAACACTTTCAACACCATCATTGGTAGGAGGTAAAAGAGAGAGCAGGGGAGGCTGCTAATTCACACTGAGAATGAATGAAGCACCACCCCTCCTAGGCAGGCTGTTTTCCCTTAAGTTGGCAAACTTGATCCAAATTCTCTTTACACCCTGAATAATTCAGCAGACAAATTTACCACCAGAACCTCTGGCAGCAGATCAGTCTGAGATTACATCATCAGCAGAGACAATTAAGTGTGCCTTCATTTTCAGCAAGATAAAAACGTCCATCTGTTTCTGTTCTTTATTAATTTTGCCTGTAAGTAGAATATAGAGCTATACATTAATTAAATGCATATGACTGGCTAATAAATTTGTTACAAACTGCTCTCATGATGCCTGTCTCTTCATTAAGCCGAGAGTAAGAATGTGTAAAAGGACTTTTTTACAATAGAACATAGACAGATGAAAACTAAGCCACCTAGAGTTTTCAGTAGCACTGTAGAAAATGCAAGGGGGATTCCATCAATACTTCAATTTTCTCTTATTTTTGTGACTGGGCTCCATGTGGCCCCACAGGAGGGCAAACATTCCCTCCTCCTTATTCTAAAAGAATAATCAGTAGCAATTTTATCCCCCTTGCCTACAAGTGCAGGGAGATACTGCCAGCCAGGGTTGGTACTAATATATTTCTATGAATCAATGAGCAAAGTCGTGCTAAGAAAATGGAGTAGCCAGCATGCTTCCCACATCACCTTGCCCCTTGAGACTGCCTGCTTCGCTCATGACCATGCACCACTGAACCAGGACACGAGAGCAAGGTTGGAAACTGAAGGGAATAGGAGAGCAGGGACCTTCCGGGTCAGCCAAACTGACACAGCCCCTGCTGCTAAACACACCAGGGATGTGGCAGTTGCGGGTTTTGCATGGTTTGTGCCATACAGTTCAGGTGCATTAACTTACAACAGAGGTGGAAGAAATCCCAAAAAAGTCAGCAGAGACCTGATAAAAGGAAAAAACCCCACACTCCTACATTATACAAAAGTCTATTATTAAAGAGAATCTGAATAAGGCCCAATGCTCGCAATAATTTCATAAGAGAGTTTCTAACCAGGTTAGGGGAAAAAAGAGTGCTTTTTATGAGCACTCCTTTAAGTCATTACTACCTGTCTGTATCTAACGTTAAAGATATTGGAAGACAATGAGAAGCTTCTCATGGTATTGCAGATCTTAGAAATAGTTTCGCTTTACTAATATACTTATTAGATTAGTAACAATAATGAACTACCACAGACTATGTGACAGTGTCTAAGTACATACCACCTCATTGAAAACAGGCAAATCCAAGATTATAAAAAAAAAACAAAACCCACAAAACAAACCACCACAAAACCAAACCATATTCTACAGAACATCTAGAAATGGAAAACATAAGGTAACACATCACAATTTATAAAGATACATGCACTGTTAATGGAACTTCATAAAAATTAGAACAGTTTGCCAGTGAGGAAGGCTAAGACTCAGCTAGAACTCAAACTGGCCAAGGATGCCAAGTACAACAAGAAAAGGATCTTCAGATGTGTGACCAGTATGAAGAAGCACAGGAAAGATATAGGTGCATTGCTAGACAGGGCAGGGAAACTAGTCATAATGCTGACAAGGCAGAAGTCTCACTGCCTTCTTTGCTCCCGTCTTTACCAGTGTAGCTGAACCCCAGATGACAAGTTCAGGTAGCTACAGTGACACCTGTCAACCTACCAGGGGAGGAACAAAGTTTTCCTAAGACAAGTGGCAAGTCCTGCACCTGGCATGACAAAACCAAAGAGCCCAGTACAAGTCAGGATCTGTGTGGCTGGGGAGCAGCGTTGCTGAAAGGGACCTGGGGATACTGGTGGCCAATGAGCTGAATGTGAGACAGCAGCGCACCACTGCAGCAGGAAAGGCAAAACTGGATCCTGGGCTGCATCCACAGGGGCACTACTAGCAGAGAGAGAGAGAGAGACAGGCATGATCATCCCACTCCACTCAGTCCTTGTCGTGCAATTCCTGGAGTGCTGTGTCCAGTTGTGGTCTCCACAATGCAAGAGAGACATGGACAGACTGGAAAGGATGCCAGTGAGAGTTAAGAAGATGATCAAAGGTCTGGAGAACCTGCCCTCTGAAGCAAGACAGGAGTTGGATCTTTTTACCCCTGCAGAAGAAAGGGGTTAGGGTATAACTCATCATGGTACTCCAGTACTTAAAGTGCAGCTACTAAGAAGCTTGAAGCTGTCTCTTCACATAGAGCCACATGGATAAAAAGGGTGACAGGTCCAAGCTGCACTAGGAGAGGTTTCATCTCAGCATTTTTTTTTTTTTTTAAACAGTGAAAAGAAAAAATTATTCACTGGAACAACATCCTAAGGGACATGGTCAAGTTCACATCACTGGAGGTCCAAGATGCAGTTGGACAGGGTGCTAGGTAATTTCTAATATTGCATGGGAAAGGGAGCTTAGACTGGATGATCTTTCAATGTCCCTTCCAGCCTGAGCTGTTCTACAGTTCTAGGATTCTAAAGTATGAGAAAAGAACCCAACATTATGCTTCATTTCAAACTGAATTGCCAACACTGACTACATCCTGCACAGTATATTTAGCTTCAGCTTGAAAAGATGTTAGCCATCTCACCCCAGCACCTCCTCCAAGCTTTTCTGAATAATATTTGGAAAATGATATTTTATTTCTGAACCTCTTGAGAAAGAAAAGCTTCTGATTTTTTACCTTTTTATCTTTTTGGAAAAGACTATGGAAGGTTCCCCCCATGTTAAGTGAGCTCCCTCAAAGCTGAAGCCACCTCCCTCTTCCTTAGGAAGTTCCTCTTAGACTTTCAAATGCCAAGTCCTCTCAAAAGAGGTAACGTGGTAGCACAGGAGTTAAACAGATGAGTGAAAGTAATTTGCTTAATTACACTTTTTCTCAAGGAAGAAACCATAGCCTAATGGGAGTGCTCATCAGAGAGCTAATATTTAGACAGCAGAAGTTACGACTACACAGAAGAATAACGACTGAATGGTGAAGTAACAGCACAATAATTAGTTGTGTTCTAGCAATTACTTAGGAATTCCCCAAGAGGTAGCATTGATTAAAGTTTTTTTGATAAGTGTATTAGTAGTAAGTATTTTTAAGAGTCATGCCAGGTTTTTGTTGATGATTCAAGAGAACCAGAAAACTAGAAAAATCACATTTCATTAGGAAAAGAACCAAGAATGAAAACATACAAAAGGGGTGAGAGGCAGAGAGCAAATGAAGGAACAGATTAAGGTAAAAAGAATCCTATATCACATAGGCAATGCCAGAATATATAATTTTTTCTTCTCCTGAAGAATGAATTCAAGTGTCTATGGGAAATGCCATTCTAGTAGCCCTGAAGCCACATAGAGGAGGTAGCAACATAGGGTTTAGTAGCACATACTTCTTTGCCCTGCCTCACCTAGGCACCCCAGTCCTCACTCAGAGAGTAATCAGTTCAGGCTTATTGCCCTGTTACTAGTACTGCCCTGACAGCTACACAGACCACAGGGACTCGGGCTCCTAAGAACACTCACATCTTTTCAGAGAGAAGAATGAATGGACACCAACCCCAGACAGTCTTTACAGATTACAAACGACCAGAAATACATTACCCATTCCCCAGTGGGCTAAGAGGTGTGCCCTTAATAGCTCTCACCCTAAAACTTTCAAGTCCCTGCCCTGCTATCTATTTCAGGCTAATTTTGTTGAAGCTCAAAGTTATACCAGGGATCCATTTGCTTTTTCTGATATCGATGGCAAATGTGCTGTTGTTTTCTCTGCCTTTTGAACAGGAAAATTACTGCAATTCTCATTAACTTGAAGTCTCACTCTTTAGCACAGCGTGGCTTTTCAGCCACACTGGTTTGTATTTAGACTGACCTTGCCTTCCTTGGTGCTACAGAAAGGCATCAGTTTGCACAAGGAAGGATTTGCATCCCCTGAACACCAGACCCTTCTCTGCCTTCATCCATCTGTGAGCTCCACATGTAGGAAGCAGCTTTGGTACCCACTCAGAAGTGGAACAGTACCACCAGCCAGAGTCCCACCTGAACGGGCAACAGACTCCGAGGTACAGGATCTGGCCATGAATAGAAAAGAGAAGCCAGAGCAAATCCAGGCTCTGGGACATGTAGCCTCTGGGAGCTGAAAGCGAGGACTGGCAGAGCGGCCAGTCCTGTTCACTGGGTTGCTCT
>NW_010267707.1:21567-138159 GCF_000690775.1 Eurypyga helias
AAAACTAGATCTGACCGTGTTCATACTGCTCCAGCATAGGATTTCTCCATGCCTGAAGCAGGCTCTTGACCAGCGTTCTGGTCCCCTTCCACATTGCTAAGGTTTTGAAGAGTCCTGCAGCACCAAGGGAGGAGTGGGGTGGTAGTGTCGCCTGCTCCACTGCACCTCACTGTGGGGGGTGTGTTTGTGATCTCAGAGAGCCACAGGTGCAGAACTGTCACCAAGGCTTGAGGAGCTCACTGCTGCCTAGGTTCACCATGACTCCCCACCTGGGCAGCTGCTCGCACACTGCAAATGCACCCCAAGGTGATTACACACAGACCATCCAGGAACTTGCCCCGAAAAACGTTGGCAGAAAGGGACAATATAAACACCCCTCTGTGGGATCTGGGACAGACCTTTGCACAGTCCTGACCACAGCTATTCTGTCACCTCCTTCTTCTGCCTCCTCCAACCCCCTCATTCCCCCCTCCAGCACAGAAACTGGAGGACAAGTGCAGAAGGAAAAGCACTGATAAAGGCTCCTCTAATTGCAGAGTCCCTCCCTGCCAGCCCCCACAGACTTCCTCTGTGGAAGAGGTCTGCCGTAAATCCTGTCACTACTTTTTCTTCAGAGAGATTTAAGATCAGATTTCCCCCTCATTTACATACAAGTCTAAAGCCATTTACCTCTAGAAAGAGATTCCTCTGACTGTTGGTGTAAGGAAGAGTAGAATTAAGTCATATGGACCCAGTCAGTCCTTTTTTTTTTTTTTAAATTAAAGAAGGCTGCAAAGAATATTTTAACTGAAAATTTACGCAGCAGTTCTTTATACCTCTACTGCTCTTACTGAATCAAATACTCACATCACTGCCATAGAGCCCTGCAGCATAACCTGCAGCAGTATGTAAGCTTTTGTTTGTCACACTCTTTGTCTCTAAATGTCCCTGCTAGACTATTGTACTTCCCTCAAATCCTGAGTGCTGGTGGCTTTCAGGGGTCTTTTTTTTTTGTTGATTCCCACCCTCCCCTTTTCCAAAAAATACCTCAGAACCAGAAAGACATTAGCATTCACATGCTGCAGCTTACAGCCATGAACTGGCCCCCACCCCTCATTCTGCCTGTTTTTTGCATATCTGGATTCACTTCTCTAAGTGGGAACTAGATTTTTAAAACACAGCTGCTAGCTGCCACACCGCACACTTATAGACAACATAGTGTTAGGAGTCCTGCACCCACTCCCATCATCATACAATAGAGTTTCCAGGCCTAGTAACATTTGTTTCACCTAAACCTCCAGTTCTGCTTATTTTTAAAGGAATAACACATGTTTGTGTGTCTCTGCTTAAAGTCCCTGCTCTTTACTTTCAGGGAAAACACCTACTGACAACAAACACAGTCTACTTAGTGTTTTTGCTTGATGTTCCTTTGCTGCAGAGCACACCACGCTTGGTTTGCAAAGAGCCACTTTGCAGCAGCGCTTAGCTGTCACACCACTTGATCTCTTAGGAGACCAACAAATACAGACAAAATTTAAAACACCCCAAGTGTAATGTTGTTTGTGAAAGACATGAAGATAAGACCCGAATCCACGCATTTCCCTCTGTGTCAGACTAAGTTCCTCTTGCCTTGCATAACTCGGTTTCCCAAAAAACAAGCAAAAGCATAAGGGATGCAGCAGATACACAGCAAAAACTCTTCTCGCACCAATCCTTATAGCAGCCAAAGGGCATCTGGCTCCAGTATGTAGTTTTCAGAACACCGTAGCCATCCTACTCCCTATAAGTTACCCTAGGCAAAGGAAATTCTTAGCCATTCATCTTGCTTGCCAGCTTGCCACATTTACTGGTTTAGGTGAGAGCTCCTGTTGCCACTACTCAAACAGCCTCATCTTTGAGCAAGAACCTCTCAGGCTACCAAACATGTAGATGTCCAAGACAAATAGTCACTTCACACTTAGTAGAGCACACACAGGAGCTCCAGCTTCACGCAGCTACCCAGATCAGCTATAGGTACACAGTAAACTCATCACGCACAATTTCTAGATTACTAGCATGGGCAAGCCTGGAAACATACCCCACAAAATACATAAAATTCAAACTAGTCAGTGAGTTCAAGTGGAAGCATTGATTCCCATTTAACTCAGTGATTTATTCAGTTACCAGAACAACCACATTATAAACAAGACCCCAAAACTAAACAGGCTATCAACACCTCTTCAAGCAGTTAACAAAAATACTGCCTACAACTCTTCTATCCTTCCTACCTCCTCTTACTTGATTTCCTTTTTCCCCCCTTCCTTTTTACTGCTCAGCTTTTCATCTTGGCTTGTTGGAGCTAATGAGACCCACCTGACCTGGCAGCTTGTGTGAGTCAGCAGAATGATTTTCCACCTCCCGACAAGGTTCAGGAGCTACAAATCCTCTATCAGGATAGGAATACTTCACCTCCCAGGTGCTCTGGGGATTAATTAGCATTTGGAAATCATGTTTTGAGATCCTCATGTGTAAAGTGCTAGGGAAGCGGCTATTATTATTCTTGCAAACCGTAATCCTGGATTAGTTAAAGCAACTAGTCAAGCAATCAACAGAATTTGTCAATGATGAGGTAATGAGTTACAGCCAGTGACATTTCTAGGACAGAAAGAATGAATTTTCTAAACAATCAGTATGTGCTGCATGGAGTGAATAATTTGTAATGAATAATGTATGCAGTTAATTTAGCCTCTTTGCCAGCTTGCAGAAAGTCCATGAACAGAAAGAGAATTTCCCAACCTTATTTGGGGAATTTAAAAAGGAAAAATGCATTTTACTCTGTGGACATATCCTCAGCACATCTCCATTTCTGCCTAAGATGTACTGACATAGTGCAGAGATAGAGGTAGGTATAAGGAAAGACATCTTTGTCCCATCTGGGCTAGGAGCTAGAGGGATGACATGACCATAAAATCTTCCAACCCTACTGTTTGCTCAGCCTGTCATATTCAAATCATGGTAAAATATTTGCCCAGCAGGGTTTGTATGTTGTATACATCCATGTACCTAGGCCATAACAGGAGCTCTGCTAACACTAGCACAACTTCTTTCTAAACAAAGTTATGAATGAAAAAGGAGTCACTGTCCTATTGATATTTCAGAAAAACGTATTTAAATAATTTCTTGGCTGACCATGTGGCTGTCTGGTTATTTCACAAGTTCTATCCTGGTCATCAACAGGGATTGCAAAAGACAGAAACAGACATATTGCATGTCACCACCTTATTTCTTCAGCTGCGGAACGAAAATTATGGTGGCTTCTCCTTCTCCTAATCCTGAATGTCAAACCTTCCTTGTTCATGATGATCTTGTCAGGGCTATGGTGAAGCTTGTGTTTTAAACTCAGTAGTTAAGAAAACTGCCCCTATGTGGAAAAAAGCAGCAGCAGAAGAGCTGTGGGATCAGAGGTCCCTTTATTTTCACTGATTTTCTGTAAGTTTCAAGCCATCAAACCTGAGAAATTCTTAATTCTGTCTTACCAATACTAGGTTGTGAAGACTGCTGCTGTGGGAGGGAGCATATCGCTTAACCTTGGGGCTGAAACAAGGGTTGAATTGGCGAAAAGAATCCTGCTTTCTTATTTGTAGGTAGAATAGGTTTGCCTTCTAGCATTAAAATACACAGAATATGAATATTAAAGTTGCTTTTGTGCAGGCTCTCACATAGCTTGCAGGGTCCAGGATATTTTGTTTTCAGCAGGTTGAGGACATCTGCCCCTGTGAGCTAGACTATGCTTTCCTTCCAATGCCCTTTTGTGCTGTAATTTTTGCAAAATATTTCTTTAGAAGAAAACTGAAGAGGGTGCATGAGTCAACACAGCAAGGCCAGATACCTTAGATGATCTCAAAGGAGAAAATTAAAGTTATTGCTTTAAGAAAAGAAGAAATCAGCAAGGAAGAAAAAAAGAGGATTAAAGATATAGACTGCAAAAGGCGGATTTTGAAGGTGACCAGGAAAAGAAGATCAGTAAAAAAATGAAAGGCATTTATTTGTGAATCAAATTAGCATATGAATGTGTAAAACATGCCAACCTGACACAGAGATGAATGTATATCCTTCTCTAAAACTACAGCTAGCTCATCACTTCACCCTAAAGGGCTGTGCATTGAGCACTGATTCACAAGAAGTCCACTGTTATGTGTGGGCTCTCCCTGACAAGTACAAATGTAACTCCCTGTGAATAACTGTCAGCACATGGAAAAGGAACAATTTAAGCATAATTTTAAGCAGAGCCATCATAGCTGCATCCATACACCTGGCACAGTTATCCAGAAGGATCATAGCCAGCTCATCTGCCCTTTGGATAGCACTGCAATGAACTTAAGAGTTCAAGACCAATACAGAGCCAGGATGATGTAGGCTAATGGGAAAGCTGTGGTTTATATGCAAAGGGAACAAGTTTCAGGATAGCGGAAAATAATATTAATGCTCACACCTGCTGCAATTTCCTGAGAGTGTCACCTTCTTAAAACTCATGTCTATCTCCTTTCAAAAAACTCCAGTTGTCTGCCAGTACAAATTGAAGCCAAATTAGAAGCTGGGACTCCATGGAAATGTTTTTGAGAAGTTTGCAGGTGGGAGGCATTTTCATTGTTCTGTAGTGTGATGTTGATCGGAATTTTCCTTTTCTTCCTTCTGGTGTTTTGTTTTGGGTTTGTTTTTTGGGGTTGTTTTTTGTGGGTTTTTTTCTTCTTTGTTTGGCACTCGAGTAATTTCAGTTGTTTCGTTCTTAGTAAATTATCCCAGGTGGCAAAGTATCAGCCAAAAGGCAAAAATAGCTGTCATCCATAGCAGAACAGGGTCAGATTTTTTTTCACTTCTGAGTGACTCTGCACTGTCACTGTGCAGATTTTTCCTGGTTAAGCATGTAGAAATGCATAATTTATTTGAGTTAATTCTGGAAATAGAGGACAGAGCTAGAGGCACTGAGATGCAGGATGCAGCTGCATTCTGAGTCTTCACCCTGTATGTCTCTGTTTGCAGTAACTGTACTAGAGCAGGAATCAGAGAGGGGGAGGAAAAGTTAATTTTTAAATTATTCTTTGCATCAGCTTGCTGGGGGAAATTAGAAGAGCCTTAGGGTTGTTAAACTCACATTTCTGTAGAAAAACCCATTGTTCATGGATGATGGTTCAAGAAAATGTATATAAAATGGCCATTATGACTTTAAGCAGCAAATTATACCTGCAGTGGACAACATTTGTCAGCATTAAAAAGTCACCAGTCTCTCAGCTTTCTTTTCTTGGAAGCTGCCATGGGCATGAGAGGGAAGGTCTGGGCTGGGGGTTGGGAAGACAGAAAAGCACAGCTGGGTGCTGCTTTTTGGCAGAAATCCTACTGAGCATCCACTAAGGCCACAAGCAGACTGCTCATGAGAATTCTCCCCAGATTTTTGTGGCTGTTGCTCCCCTCCAGCAGGCAGGTTTCCTTCCTGTAATCACTGAGCTGTGGGGCTGGTGCAGGTTCATCCCCATGCATGTAGAAATGCAGCCAGGGTGCAGTCAGACACAAACTTCTCCTTGGGAGTTGCTCAGCCACAGCTTGCATCCAGCCGTAAGCCTGATCTCCCAACATCTGAACCATATAGCTTTCGTACTGCCTGCACCATGGCATCTCTCAGCAAGAGAGGGGGAGGAAGTAGTAAAGAGCCCATCCCAGCATTTTTCCAGCTCCTTTTCCACGTGTGTGCAGGCAGCAAGGTCAGTTGAGGGGAAGGACATCCAACTCAGATGACCTTCCTTCTGGAGAGGCTGTAGTCCTTATTTCACCCATTCTCTGTGTTTTCAGATAGACTTTACAAAAACCTTCCTGACTGCTTGCAAGAAACCCTGTGCTGTCCTTAAATGGCAGGTCTCTTGTCCACTCAGGGACTGTCAAAGTGTCTTCTTTTTCCTTATTTCTGCACTTTGATTTTTCTAGATACACCTCGCCTGATAATTAGGAAGTGCTTTGATTGCTTGTTAGCACTCAGCAGCTGTGACTGTGCTCCAGTTAAATCTTCCTTTTCGTATACCTGCAAGCCCAGAAAGTTCTGTGCTGGTATCCAGCTCTGGTTTTCTGCTTTTGTTCGTGAGGAAAATACCTGTAGCCAGAGGTTTTGCTGCAGAATCAAAAATCCAGAACTACACGCTGTCCGGTTGCACTGGCAATCAGTTACTCATTAACATCAGCAAACAGTTACTCATTAAAATCATTTCATGTCTCATTGGTGTGAGGATCTTCAGTGTCCCAGCATGTCCTTGGTTCTGATGCCCTCTGAGAGTGGTGATCAGCCAAGGCCCACAGCACTGTCAAGATTCCTTTCGAGGAAGAAGTCCTGGCTTCACAGGCAGGATGGAAGCTGCAACACGCCACAAATATTGAATTATCACTATTTGCATGATTTTGTCTTCAGAGCTGACAAAGGTAGGGTCATCTTGGCCTCAACTTTCCAGTCCACTTTCTTAAAAGAAAAAGTTGCCACTGATTTTGGGTGGGTTTGAGTGTCCTGAGAGATGACTTTTGACTTCCTGTGTAATGGTGAGCACTTCTTCAACAATAATGATAACTTCAATGATAATGATGACTGGGAGGAAAGAATGTCTAGGATTATACTAATATATGTTACATCTTCTAAGCATGCCAGAATACATTTTCTCAGTTCTCCTCATACTTGTCTTCCACCACGGTCCAGCACACCATGCAATACTTCAGACACATAGCTCATTTGTTTGAACATTCACTGGCTTTACACTGACCAAACATCATTTATCAGCTGGGTTGACTCAGGTAACCTTCAGTGTAAACCCACAGCAATGCTGGATTCACAGTAAAATATCTTAAAATGTCTTACATCACTCAAAAGCTTGCTTTCTTTAGCTGTGAGATTATACTGGGAGGGGAGAGTGCTGCACCTATCTTCATCTCTGTAGCTGAGAGACATTTTCTGTGTCCAGAGCTCCTCCCAGGGTCTCTGGCTACAGCATGCCCCATTGAGGAGTCTCCATTATTCCTCGGATTTTCATGGGTACATTTTTTCAAATTCTGTATTACATTGGAAAATGGATGGAGAACTCTTCTGCTGTGTATTAATTAGTGGGGTGATAGTGCAGTATTAATTAGCAGAGGGTACTTACATATACAGTCACTATACTCTGGAGGCATAGTCTGAATAACACAGACATCCCTGTAGCAGAGTTTATATTTTTCTATTGAATGGAAGTGAGTCTTTCCCTCAGAAAAAAGCTGTTTCTGAGAAGCTGAGCACAGACACACACTCTCTCCATGTGATACAAGCTGTTAGGAATGCAGAGAGGTACCAAGCCCTGCATCACAGTTTTTCTTCACAGGGCATTTTAACTGCTTTTTTTTCCAATCAAAACTGTCAAAATGACATTGTAGAGCCCACAGTCAACACAAAATGAGCATGTGGGGCTTCTTCACTACAGTGCATTGAACAGAAAGATCAATTTCTGTTCTGGCAGCCAGTTTAGGTCTCAGTGAAGCTAGTGGAAAAGTGTAATTTCTTTCAGCGTGGATTGGATCAGGTGAGCTCTCTACATCTCATTATGCAGTTCATTTAAGCAACAGGCTTAGAGTAGCATTTTATTGCTCTTTCACTTACTTTACACCACCAATAGAGGTTAGGACACCAAAAATCTCCATTTTGATTTTTTGATAAATTGTCTGGATATTCCTAGAATACTGATCACAAAGGGAGGGCAATATGTCTCTTCCAGAACTATGGAGAGCTTACCTGTAAGGAATCATCTATTCTGTGTTGTACTCGTTGCCACAGGACATTTTAGCTGACTTGGAACAGAACCATATTTTCTTCTAAACTTAATGTCTGTGACCCTGGATCCTTGTCCTAAATCAAAATGTTAGACATGTTTTAACTGTTACATTTCTTCACGGTGTTCATTGACTCCCTATCACCTTTACGTGGGGTGATGGTTAAATGACAAAGTAGGATCACCAGCTCCTGAAGTTTGGGTACTTTGTTAGTGCAGCGCAGAACTTCAACGTTTCTACAGAGAACAGTGTAATCTGAGGTCTTCAGAGAGGCAGAAGGCTCGAGATGGTCATGTGGCAGCTTTCAATAAGGCTAAGATGTGTGAAGACAAAGTAAAAAGATCAGGATTGTCTCTTAGAGAGAAAACAAGGAAAATAGGCAAATGAGGTATATAAAATCATGTTGTATAGTCAAGGTCAAAAAAGAGTACTTGATTGGTAATAAGGGACCAAAAGCCATCAGAGTATTCTTTTCAAAGAAGAATGTTTTATGTAATGTATCATTAGCTTGTAGAACTCATTACCACAGATAATATCAGACTTCTGTGACTCATGATAGCACTACCTAGCTATAGCAGACTAATTGCAAACAGGAGATGTAATGTATCTTTTTACTCCTTGCTGGTTTGGAGATGAAGGGAAGGAGCAGATGAAGGGAAGTGAAACACACTCTAGGTGTTGGTGACAAGATGTTATCCTGTCCTAAACTGAAAAAGGAGGAGCTGACTGTTATCTACCTTGAAGCTAAGATTTAGTATCTTAAAATACAGAGATAAACAGATTCAGGGAAGATTTCAAACCAGAATTTTCAAGCCTGAAGAGCCAGTTTTGACAGTGCTCATGGAAGGAAACATAAAGAGAGGCTCAGAGTAGGACATTCTGTCAGTGTGTAGCATGTTTAACAAATACACACACAGCAAGAAAAAAAGGAGCTAGCAATAACTTCACTTGGAAGAAAAACTGAATCCTTGCCTGTACAGGTGAAATAACTATGACTGTATAGATTCTCTGCACTGGTGCTCGCAGCAGGGCTAATCCAGAGCCCTAGGCTGGTGGTCAGTGGTAATGTGTTCGTGTTAGCAGAGCATAGGCTTAATTTTCAGAGAAGCTACCTTGAATATGGACATGACATTGAACCCAGAAAGTCTCCTAAAAACCATGGTGGTAACTTTTATTTCAAGATGCTCATGGCTGGAGGTGCTAGATTATGCACTGAATTTGTATGATTGCGGGGGACTGCCTGCTCCCTGACCTTAGGTCCCCATTGACTGTGAAAGATAACATTAACATCTCACTGTACCAAAATTATATTCATCCTTAATGCTTTCCAGAGAGTAATTGTCAACTTCTATAGACTCATGAGTAGCTCAACCACTTTCCCCCCTGGTAATTAATTCAAAAGGATCAAGAGTTGTTTAAGAGCTGTTGGGACTATTATCTCCTATTCTGGTTTGGGTTTTTGGTTTTTTTGGGGGTTTTTTTGTTTGTTTGTTTGTTCATTTGTTTTCACCAGGCAAAGGTCTCAAGGGAAAATTCAATGATGCTTCCTACTTTTTTACAGTAATTGTGATTTCCGTATTAAAAAAATGAATCGTTGCCACTATCAGTAGTCTGAGGCTGGAAACCAGCACAAAAGCAGAAGATTACCTGGGATGCTATGGACATTTCAGTCTGCAGGGTTTCTGAAGGACTGTCTTCAAAGTGAAAATCAATGCCCAGAGTTGCAGATGGCAGAACTGCAAAGGAAGGACAGGGAAATTCACTTCGGTGTCTGCTGATTTCTCACTCCATACTTAGCACCTTCCTCTCCCTCCTTCCAGTCACACAAGGTCCCCAAATTCAGAGTCAGATGGACCCCTGAGGCAGGGGGGAGGGCAGAATCCTGGCTGTGCACTGCTGATTCCCCAGCAGCCACCGCAAATCCATACACTTGACTCAGATACCATGTGAGCATAGATGGTAAAACCACAATGATGTCAGCACTGGCTTTCCAGAGCTCATAGGTGGCAAACACCCCTGCCCTGATGCTTGGCCTTCTGCCTCCCACACACGCCTCTGCCACTGGCATGGAGCCCTCGGTGGAGCACTGTGCAGAATTAGGCATTTACAGATCTGCTCTCATATAATTTTCTTTCTCCTATACAATGGAGACAGGAAGAGATTGTGCCTCTGGCTAATAATTTTCATCATTTTCCTGTTCCTTCTTGTACAAAGCAAACAAACAAGTTATTGCAGAACTCTGCAGTGAAATGTGATGTCTCCTCCAGAGGCCATTGGCAAAAAAAGAGAGGAGTATATTAAAGGATAAGGGAAAGGCAGAATACAGGCAAGGAGGTTTGCAGGCAGGTAATTGCAAATAAAATCCACCTTATGGTCTTGAAAATCCCAGAGGAGAAAGAAAAAAGGGCCTATATATATATATATATCTTCACTCATAAATTACTGTAGACCAGTCCCACCCACATGAGTACAGAGAGAAACAGCTTAAGTCTTCAGCCATGCCACCATCCTTCCAGTCATGTCTTCTCAAAGCACAGCTTGGATGAGCTGCACCTTATTGCAAGAAAAAAAAAAAGGCAATCCTTTACCACAGGTGACTGTAAAGGCAGAACAGCTTAGCTTTCATTTGTGTATGCATTTTTTTAACCTTATTTGAAACAGTTTGAACTATAAATAAACTTTCAAAATATCATTCACAACCATAGCTTTATGTTGCATTACAGGTCCCCTGATATAGAATAATCCAAGGCTGTGAGCTAGCTGTATTTTAAAAGGGCACACAATATACATAAATCTATGTAATCATCAGCTTGATATTCTTCAGCATTGGAAAAGGAGAAATCAGTCTGATGAATGCAACACAACAAAAGTCATAAGAATTTATGGTAAGAATGGCTTTTCTGTTTTTTCCTGTTCCAAAGCATTGTTTTCTTTTAGACAAAGCTAGATAGATACTAATTTTTTCATATTCATGAATTATAAAGGTGCACTATACCATAAAATATCCATTAGTTAGAAGTAAATAAGGCAATATCCAGCAAAGTAAACACTGAATCACTGGTAATACAACTAGCCAGAATTTTTCAGCAAAATATTTCTTGACATGGATTGTCAACAGATTAAATTATTAAACCTTTTGAGGAAAACTCCTGATTTAAATGGTTTTGGCTTCAAAATGAAAAAAAAAAACCCAAACATTTACAGGTCAAATTGACTTTGCCTTAAAATGTAATTGTAGTAAAGGGCGGGGAAAAAAAAAAAAAAACCAAACAAAAAAACCCCACCCAAAATCTAATTGGTAAGACTTAAAGCAAAAGTGTCAGTTGGCCTTAACTTCTTGCTTTTTCTTTTACAGTGATAGTTTACAGCTATTTTTGATACTTCCATTTTTCTGTTATGATTCAGCATGGGAATTTCTTGTGGTTCCAGAGGATAAACAAAAATCTAGGTACCTAGACAGCCTATATATTTTGTGACTATTGAACATAAACAGATTTTGAAGAAATCTTGCAATTGCACTCAGGAAGCACAGAAGGCATTGGCTTTATGTTATTGAAGAAGAGATAACGAAATCCCGGTCCCAATAAATTGATTTTTAATGGGAATTTAATGGGACTGGAGGGAGTACACCCAAATGCTAACTTTAGCCTAGGGAGATAGATTAGTCTTCCTATGTCTCCTCTTCAGTTGGCTGGGGACGATAAGATCCTGCATTCAATCATCCCCTACAAGAGCTTAGCGGTAGCCTTTCTCCCTCCATTAACTCTAACAAGTCTGGGAAGGCTGCCCTCTGTCAGCAGATACCAATCCCCCTGTACTTCTCACTCATGGGGCAGGTTATGAAGGAGCATGTGCCTCCTGACTTCATGTGTGGTTCTCCACTTACAGCTAAAACCAAAGATCACTCACAGAATTAAACATGGGATTTCTGTAGATGTCAGTTCTCTTAGCCTGACTGCATGTTGTCCCTGATGTTTTGCTTAAACAGAGAAAGCCTCTATCTGAGAAACTACGCTTTATTGTGCTTGTGGATCCCAAATATGCCTTTTGCAAAAGCTGGCACTATAAGCAGAACAGATTAGTGGGTGCATCTACTTTAGCAATTCACCCTTTGTAATACAAGCAGATCAGTAGCTCAAAGCAGTTGGCGCTGTGGCTCCTCACATCTCCAGATTAAGGGGTGGTTATTCAGATTGGAGATGAGCTGCCTGCATGCTATATGTGTCTTACTAACCTAAAAGAGGATGGATGTTGATACTTGAGGGTAAAATCCATCATGTTCCATAGAAGATGACTTTGAAGGTATCTCAAGTCTGAGCATAATTCCTTTGAAGCATACACTTCCTCTTAAGTGGAGTGAAATGGTTAAGATACGGCTGTGCAACTGATTCTTAAGTAAGGGTCAGACCAGCTGTAACGTATCCCTGACCACCTCTTGCACTGAAGAAGCTGTGTGGCTATTAGCATTCACCTGGTGTCAAAAAATAATAAATAACTTGTTTGTCAGGGTGTGCAAGCAGGAAGACAAAAATTAAGTGCCTCTAAACAACATTATGCCAGACACTGTCATAGTTTTGCTGCAAAAAGACACAGACTTAACTGCAGTCGCTTCCTTCCCTGCCCTCACAGCTCAGTTGCCTTCCAACCACAGCAAGCTCTGGGACATGGTCACCTGTGATATTAAGATGCCAAGCAACATTCAAAAATTTATGAAATTTTTTAAGCTCCTCCTTGGGAAAGCCCAGTCCATTTGCATGAGCATGGAATTAAAGCATGAGCAAAACCCCAAAACTTATGTATACAGAAATATTTTGTATAGCTGTTTGGAAGCTTCAAGTCAAATTGGAGAAGGCAGCTTTTCCTACAGTGGAGTTTTTATCTGAAGGGTAGATTAACACAATTTATCCTTCAGCAGAAGTACATCCTGAGACAACAAAGTAAAATAAAGAAAAATCTGTGGCAGGACTGATTCTGTATGAATTAAGAGAATTTTCTCTGATAGGCCGGGCTAAACAGGAAAACAACTCTGTTATTTCCGACACAGTTCCTGAAGACCCCAACAACAGCCATATGAAAACGAAGACCTTACATCAAGTTTTGGCCATATTCCTCCTAGATGGTTTAAACTCTTAAAAATGCACACAAGCATGGTGTCACCTAAACATTGATAAAAATAATAACCTTGGCCTTTTTTAAAGAAAGCCACTGAGGTAGAACTGCTCCTAATTTCTTTCTGTGTCCTTTCTGGACCTCCTCCCAGGACCAAGTGACTCCAAAAGGCAACTTACCCCCAGATAATGCTCCTGCATCTGGAGCTGGTGGTGCTGCTACACTGCTGGCACGAGCTGCCCAGGGATGAGGCCCATGAGGAGGGGTACTGAAGGAAAGGTGCAAAGGTGCAAGTTTATGTGTGAATGAGGCGTTATCAGCCCTGATGTCAGGAGACCTGGACCACCTGAGATGTGGAGGCAGTCAGACCTACTGGAGGAGCCCCCAGAGAGGTGCCACAGGGACTAGAAACACTTGGGCTCATCCCTGGTGTACCCAAGCTCCCTAGCATGACTGGATGGCATGGGCAGTGATCTGAGCCCTCAAGGGGACATCAGCAGCATTCTCACCAGTCAGGTGGCCAAGCCACCCCACCAACCCCACTTTAGCCTCCGGAAGAAGATGTTTCAGAAACAAGCCTAAGAAATCACAGGGCAGTTCCTCCCACTCCTAACCCTGAAAGGTTATTCTTAATCTTTTCCTTGCAATTTAGATGCTAATATCATAAAACACCTGAAATCTAGCTATTGTAAATCTGGAAAACTTCCTTACTAGAGAGAAATCCTGCCCTTTTGCAAACCCTCTGAGTGCCTGACCTCCCTGGTGCCTGCAGCAGAGAGTTCCATGGTTTAATTATCTCTTGTGTGAAAAGGTGTTTATTTGATCAGTCTGGAAATTGCTGCTATTCAATTTTCTTGAATATTTTCAGCCACTAGTGTTACACTAGCCAGGATTTAATATATCTTTATCACAGTCTCCTTCGCTGGTTTCCTTTCTGAGGTGAACAGTCCTAGCATAACTTTTTTCGTATGAACGGTGTTTCATACCCCCAATCACTTTCTTTGACCTTCTAAGAACCTCTTCTAGTTTTCTTAAAGGCAGAGCAGTTATTACTGTACATACATTCGAGGTAAGGCTTCATTATTTTTCTTATTATTCTCTTTGTTTTCCTCATCCATCATGTAATGTTTTGTTTTTCTGGGACTCAGTGGCTTAGCAGGAGGGTCCAAGTGATCAGCACGTGAGGTACAAGTTTCCATCCCTAACCATCCACGGCTGATTTAAACCTTGTAAATTGTGTAGATTTTTTTTTTTTTAAAGAGTGTCTGTGTTAACACAGCATTATAAAGCCCCCACCTGATAGCAACTATGGGGCCAAATCTTTCAGCAATTCACCAATTGCACTTTGCCATCCTAGCTGAATTTGTTTCTGTAAGCCATCACTGTTGAGGTGTGTAAAAGCCTTCCAGATGTGGAATAGGATGAACGGGAGGAATATGGAAGGAAAGGGAGGCTACTAAATGCAAAGGGTAACATGAACAGTAGCTTTCCACAACATAGGTAAGTTCATTCAATGATACTGTGGTCAGGTAGCTCTATATATGCTTGGGTCAACACACAGAGCAATCCCTGCAAAAAAAATCCAACCAACCAACCAATCAAACAAAAAATAAAAACAACAAAAAATCAACAGAAAACAGATTAAAATCCCATGAGGGTCTTAAGAAGCCAAGGCATTCACTATATGTACTGTCCCAGTTCCACCTAGAGCTCCCACAGTACTGTGTTTGCCCCAGCAACCCCTGGAATAAGAGACAAGGGGTACAGAAGGAGGCTGAACTTCAAATCCTGACCATGGACATAGAAATTGAGTCCAGGACCATGGCTTTGTATTAGGGACACCAACCTCTCCCAAGTGGCACTGACATTGTATACAAAGACAGGAGTGAAACAAACATGTTGCTAGTGTGATCTAGCTGAGCTGTGAGAATGTGAGAGGGAAGGAAAAATGTAGGTTGGATGTTTTTGTACAAGTCCAAACAACATCTATCTGGGAGAACAAGTGAAAGTTTTCCCCAACAACTCGCCTCCTCTAGAATTAGTTTGACTCTCAGCTAGCTGATCTGTAAGAACAGACTTATTTATAGCTCAGTCATAAATGAGGTTGAAATTCATATCTGCTTCCAGTTTAGTGTATAAGCCAAGTACTAACTGTGTCCCTGACTTCCACAAACAAAGCAGTCTGGTTTTACTTTAAATTACCTCCATTCCTGGGGTAACAAACAGATCATCAGTGGGACACTGGGTAACATTTCCTTCAAGCCAAGAGAAAAGCAGCACACAGAAATGCGGGAGACTCTGGGTAAATACCATGGCACACAGAGGGATGGCTGCAGTGGTGAAAGGTGCCTGCTTATTCTTTGTTTGCAGGCAGGTCCTAATAGCAGTCTTCTGCCTTTTCAGCTCAAGCCGTAGGAGAAAGGGGGCTGTCCATCTGTCAGACATCTTGCTGACTGACGAGTCCCTTTTTTGTCCTCTTCATTTTCTTTCCTCAAACAAATCCTATCATGATTTGTATCTGCAAATAGTAGTCTGTTCTCAGCTGGTAATGAGCTGGGCTGAAACTTTACGCTGTCAACAAGGTAGAAAGAGGAAAAGCAGGAAGATCTATGCATCCCAAGTACTGCAAAATGGTGCTCTGCACTCACACTAGGCCACGTACCTTATCCCCAGACTTCTGTAATACACTGCATGCCTACCAATCTGGCCCTTGGAGTCTGGAAGACCCTAACCAGTGTTACAGGGCCACGTGCATCTGGCACTGAGGTACCCTCATTTCCAGGAGCATAATCTTACATCAAAAGCCAAAGAAAATGTTCAAAGCCCAGAACAGAAGTTTTATTTGCCACCTCGTTCTTGCCCACTCTCTGACTATAATTCAGGGTTCTTTCATAACCTGTTTTTATTTACTTGCTGCAGCAAGGCTTACAATGTTCTTGCAGCATATTTGGGAAGGTGTGCTCAAAGCTGCATCCCTCTGGTTGCCAGGTGATCAGCTGCACAATGCTCAGGCTTGAAATGGTGTCTGGCTGCCTTCATTGGCTTACAAGAAGTTCTCTGTTGTGATCCATGAACGAAGATTAGATGCAGCAAAGATGGGCACAGTTGCTTGTTTAGATAGAGTCTGACACAAGTCTTGATTTCCTCCCAGGCCTTCATAGCCTTTGTCATTTACTTCACTACACCCCTACATTTTATTATCCAAGTTGAACTGCTTTAGGTTCAGTCATAAAGTGCCACCTATCCGATGGTTTTCAGTGTAGGGTTGTCCCCAGGAGCATGTTCCATTGGCCTTTCACATTGTAAAACAATTGTGTACAATGATATTAGGGCACAAAGAGCCATGATGGATAACTGGTGGTTAGTTCGAGTTTTCACAGCTTATTTAGTTCCTCCAGCAACATAAAGAAAAATGCTTTGAACGAATGTACTCCAAACAACCAGTGTCCCTTGTTGGCTTTCTTCAGAGCTACAGAGACATTTATTACCCTTTCCTAGGCCAAAATACAGTGTTAAATACAAAAGCAATGGTTCAAATGGCCATAAAATGTATTGGGGCATACTATAGATTCAATTGATTTCAAAGCTTAGATTTAGGGAAAATTTAGAGTCAGGGAATTTATTTTTCCAAAAGCTTCCCTTAGTTATTTAATATTGATCCTAAGATTATGATAAAATATATTTCTATTGATTTCTGTGAGGAAAAATTCACCATTGAAAAAATTTCTGGTTCTATATATTGGGTGGTTGAAGATGTGTGCAGGTCTTTCTGTCTCGGGTCTTTGCACACTGCAAAGGTGGGAGGGTGGAGCAGAACCCCTGAAGTCACACATATCCAGGTTTCAAGACAAAGAAAAGTGACCCAAGAAAAAAAGCAGAGACCATTCTGATGTGGATTTCGTTAATAAAATGTTAATAAAATCCTGTATTGCAGAACAGAGAATTTTAAACTTTGCATGTCTGCTCCAGTCAACTTGCCAATCTATTTAGCAAATCCATCACTTTTCCTTAAAATATATGCTGTTGCAAGGTTAAAAATAGTCATATAAAAGACATGTAACTTAATTAAGTTCCTCTGGGCCAGACTGTAATACTTTGAGTATCATAGTTGTTACTTAATATAAAATGGGACAGCAAGTTTCTTTATTTTCACTTTTTATAATACTTTTCAAAGGATGCCAATTACACCTGGAATCATGATAGGTAACACCTGATTCTGGAAATAATTCTCATTTAATCAATAGACTGGCAAATGCCACTCAACATGAGTAAAATTTTTTTTTTTTTTCCCCCGGACCAAAATGAGTGTGAAGTGAATTAAACAGAGACTACAATTCAGCAGTGGTAGGCTACGCTGAGTGAGGAGGATATTCTGACTTTCAAAGCCAAATACATCGATGTAGAGTCAAGATTATTTTTAAAGGCTGCAACATTCAGGGGATGAAAATGCCCAAACTACGCATCCAGCAGCTTCATCCCTACTCTGTACTATATTAATGGACATATAGGAAAAGATAAACTGTAAAGTCCTGCAGGTCTTCAGCATAAATATGATAGCATATCATGCTTTTTCTCCATTCATTCCTTAAGAAAAAGATTTAACCAGAGCTCAGTATAAACCTAACCTAAGCAGGTGATTTATTTGAGTCTACAGCTACTTTGGTTTCATCACAGGACAAAACAACTAAAGCACACCAATATTTCTACTCCCAGATATCTTTACAGAAGAAGAACTGAGTGGACACTGCTCACATTAAACTCACCTGTTGCCTTTGAAGATTGCAGTCACAGCATTATTTCCCACTGTATTTGTAAGCTGGAAAATAAAATCAAGGTATCACCTTGTGACATGTTGGCTTAGGTGTATGTTTACTGCAGCGCTTTTCTGTGTGTAACATATTATACTTGCTCCTGCATATCATCATTCCCTGTAATAGGTAAGTTAATGAAACTTTCAATAGCTTATGAAGTGCAAGTTAGAGTTTTGGGGACTTTGCTTCTCTGTCTTAGAGGCTGCATGTGGCTATTTGACAACTAGAGCAAGTGTACATGCAATATCAGAGCACTGATCATTAGCAATGGCAGGTCCTCAAAAGGTTTATGTTTAAAATTACCTACTGTTCAGTGCTTTGAAGTAAATATCACTGCTACTTATATTGATTTCAGATGTCATAGAAATCTAGTCTATGACTCTTTAAGATCTGAAGGTTAAACTTTATGCCAATGCTTAGAAATCTTGATAGCAGCAGCACAAGCGTGAGCAGAATGAGTTAAGAGCATCAGGGACTCCTGAGCAAATCAGCAAGGAAGGGAGGCTCCAAGGGCACTCAGCACTCAGAGGAGAAAAGGCTTAAAGAAGCAGTATTCTCCCACAGCTGTAGTTCACCTAAAAAGCTTATTGGTAATCAAAAAGCAATATTATCCACAGAGCTGAGGAAATCATAAAGCTCTACTAGTTTCTACCAGAGCAGCCTGATCCAAAGCCTTTTGTAGCTGAGGAAGCAATCCCAACCACCCTCGGGAGCTCCGGCTGATGCTGCAAATGACTAAGTACCCCACAACGTTAACTGCTAGGAGAAAACATCAGTCTGTTAAAGCTTGTCCTCACAAACACAGAAAATATCATCCAATCTACAAGCAGCTAATATCAGCATATCCTCAAAAATCCAATTAGTGGCTACAACCTTGATATTTTTTCCTTGTCCAAAAATACATCCTGTTCCTTTTCACAGTGGGTTTGCACTCTACCCCCTCCCCAACACACACGCTTCAGTAGCTGACTTTTCCCTTCCATGCCAAATTGCAGACTCTTTTCTGTGAAGTAATTTTGTCTGAATTGCCTGTGCACCCACCCATCCCATCCCAATTTTAGTCCATGGCATCTTGTTTTCAAATTAGTTCCTATCTTAAACAGCTTACTGCCTTCAATCTGTTCGTCTCAGGATTTCGTTTACCTCTCTGACAGTCTCCCATTTTACCTCATTTCTTCCTTAGGCCGCGGAGGCCAGCACAGGCTAATCCCTCCTCATAACTCAAAGTCCAAACCTCTAGAGTATTTAAGATTTTCCTTCATAACACCTTTTCAATTTCAAACATCTAAGCAATTTTACCAGTGCCCAGAATAGTATAAAATATTAATATTTCTCAAGTCTCAAGTACAGCAAAATAACCTTTACTTATTTATGGTGTATAATACCACTCACATGGAAGATTGGGGTGCTTTCTTCATAACTGTGGCTCTGTAACTCCTTTCAAAGTATACACAGGTACCATTTTGCTACCTGCTGATTCAGTAATAAATCTTCTTGTCATTGCATTGGGAAAAAATGGATTACTGAACAGTCCTTCCCCCAATCTCTTCTTCCTTCTGTTTTTCACTTTTTATGTACAAATGTCTACAGCTCCTTCCAGGATACAAAGACAACCCTGCTTTGTCCTTTCCAAGCACAAGAGACAATAAGTGCTGATTGCAAGTAGGATATCTAGTTGAAATTAATCATGCATCCTACTCGTTTAGTCCTTTTCTCCTCTTAGGTGAAAAGTCCTCTCACATATAATTCGCAACGGATGAAATTCACTGCTAAGCAGAAGGCCAACCCAAAGTCTGTGCAATGTTGAATTGCCTTTAAAGCTCTGTTTTGAAGGTTTCTGAAAGCTTAGGGAAGTGAAATGTCTCTGTGCCAGCCTCCCTGCCCAGGGATGAATTTCACTCTTTGTGAACTGTCTAGGAGAAGAGTTTGATTTTTATTCATGTACTATTGTTTGAAATTGCTTGAAACATGGTTAATGCCTATGTATTTCAAAGATGCATTGCCTTATCAGTAGTAAAAATATTCAGAGATACCATTACGCAGTGGCTTGTTTCCACAAAGGGCTCAGTTATTGATTTACTCATAGATGGTTATAAGGTAGTGGTTTACCTTGTAAATGCTGCACTTCACTGTGGGAGCGATACACAGGTCAGTCTCTTATTCCTCTTTCCTGATGGGATGATTCCCAATCTATTGTGAATTTTAAAGTTGAATTCTTCTAGAAAGATATGCAGTGCAGAAATGTAAAGATTCTTACCATTATTGTTATTCCTAATATTTTTCAAGCCATTTAGTGCTTAGGTGGAACCTTGAAAAGTGCATAGAAAGGGCATTGACTCAAACCTATAATGTTGATTCACATAAATGCATATGCATAAATTTTTCACCAACTTTTAGTCCAATAGCATATTTTAAATGACCAAATAGAAGATACTCTGCACAGGTGTAGTTGTGAGGATGCTAACAGTTTGCACATTGTTCTCCCCATCCACTTCATGGGTGTTTTATTGTTAAGATGACAACTGCATAAACTTTTCAATGTCCTATCCAAGCTCATAAATTTCTCCTTCAGACAAAGAAATTAATTATCAAGGAACAGTACTGGAAGGAAAAAATCCCAAATGTGTAACGCAGGGTTGGGACTTTGCTCCTGGCCCTGAGTACACAGTAGCACTAGCAGACAGCCTGAAGCTGATGATCACAGTGAAGGCCCCAGGTGTAAGGAGAGAGATCTGGGGAATCAGCAGCCTAAGGGCTTTCTTGTTCTTTCCATGTAAATGTGTGCAGAATAGGCATTGTTCCTCAGGATAACATAGCAGGATAAAATCTAAGCAGGGACAACTTTGCAGTTTTCCTGCTCCCAGCTCCCTTATCAATGTTTGCTAAGACCTCACATCCATAAAACTGAGCCATAAGAGCACTATACTGTTTACATCATTATTATCTGTTGAGACAACATTCATAAATCAAGACAGACTTTAAGATTGCCCACATCTATTTAAAATATTGCAAGGCCTTCCACATAAAACAACATTAAATATTTTTTTCTCCACCTTACCCAAAAAGGGATATTTGTGTTGGGGTGAGGGTGGAGGGCTTTCCCTCAGGGTTTTTCTCATTCTTCCTTCATTATGAGCATTTCCTCATGACAGCAAGGCCTTGAACCAGTCAGCCTGTCCACGTACTAGACCCAGGAGGTAAAGAGTTATGGAGTTTTGCATTTCACTGAGAACCTTTCCCACGGTGGAGGTATATGTCTTGTCTTACAGCAAGCGAGCGAGGGGGTGAAGCCTTTGAGTCCTCTAGTCTGTTTGGGGCTGGGATGTAGCTGTATGACCCTTACCACTGTGAGAGAAAACAGTCCTAAAAGGAGGGGTGGCAATGTTAGTCCTGCCCTAGGCATGGAGGGCCGCAGCCTCAGCCTCACTTTGCTCACTCCCTAAAACTCTGCCCCTGTCCCATGCCGTATGTGTTTCCCAGATACTTCAGCCCCTGGTTGTCTTGTCAAACTCCTGGCACCTGCAATGCTGTTGAGGGAGACAGCAAGACTGCAGCCACATCAGTGACTGTCACAGCTGCGTGCCTGTCACTGCCAACACTCGTGGAAACCTCAGGCATTTATGTCCTGCAGGAAAAGCACCTCTGCTGTCTCCAGGGAAGGATTTGGGAACTTCTGGCTGCCTTCATCTGAGAACCCCTTCCAGGTACTGAAACAAAACACCCTGTTAAACTAAACTGCCTGGGCAGACCCTGGAGCACTTTTGGTATATGTTAGCCAGGATACTCCTAGAAGGTCTCCCAGCGAGTTTTGGAGCTCACACAGGTCAAGACCTGCTCCAACAGAAAATTTGTAGGAAGCCACCCTTTTTTATGAGCCCGAGAGGGTTTATCAGTATGGAGCGTCTCTGTCCCTCTCCGCGAGGCTCTGAGGCTGTTCCCCCTGGCAGGTGTTGGGCTCTGGATGCCTCCTCTCCCAAGGCTGCGAGGCAGAGTTATCTCAACCCTGCTCGTGTGATGAATGCTCAGACACATTTCTTGGGTGGGACAAATGTTGGAGTCTGAGAGATAATCTTTGCTTTTTCAGCACCACACTTCCCAGCCCAGATGTGAATATTTTTATGTGACTTTCTGCCATCAGCAAATATATATTTATGGAATAAGGCCCTTACTTTGGCATTAATACATGCTGCCAAGAACAGTTAGCTTTACTCTTAGCCTTGTGACAGACAACTTGCTGACTTCTCCACCCATTGCTCCATCAGCCATGAAGTTGCTCGTTGTTGGAGTGAGCACTCCCTTTGGTTATTCACCTCACTGCCTTCTCCCCTCTTTCTGTTGGCTGATTTCTTAAATCTTGCTGCAACATGACAGAGTACCAAGAACCATCTGACACAAGGGAAATAGCTTATGCTCGCTATGTCCCTTTATCCTTAGCATCAAACTCATTGTTTTCTCCAGGAAAAAATTGTAATGAACCAGCAGTGCAATGGAAGGCATTTGACATGGAGACAGGAATTCAGCAAATTTGAATCCTACAATGATATGGATTATTAATGCCAGGGAAGCTCAGTTTGCAGACCTTTTTGAAATCAAAACCTCACACTGCATTCATCACAGATTTTCTGCAGGTCCTAAAGCCTCCATTTCTGTGGCACAGGGGTAGGGGTGGCTGGAGGGTGCCCTCCATGGCAAAAGGTTCCAAAGCGGTGAGGGAGGGGGTACTACAGCAAGAAAACAGCCAAAGGAAAGGCCCTGCTTTCATTCCCCTTAACAGTACACATCATGAAACCACACTGACACACAGCTTTAAGGGCACGAATACTCTTACCACACCCCAAACTCTGTGTTGTAAAGAGAAGTCAGCTTGTGGGAAGGCAGCTTCCCCGTTCAAAGGCATGTGCCAGAGAGTCACACTGGCAGATCAGGAGGAGGACAGGAATTGACTAGGAATAAAAGGAAAGGTGTTAATTTCTCAAAGGTAAACTAGAAACCAAAATTGATGTTTAGCATCCATTTTGTTAGTGCAGATTGGACCAGATTTTCTTCACAACAGAAAATAAACGGTTTATAGCAGCCTCCCTCAGCCAGCATAGTCTTTGAGACACCCCAGGCCAAACTTGGAATGATGGCAGAACTGGTTAACAAACAGCTTTCTTTTTTTGTTTGTGATTTTCAAACTATCTCTTCTCCCTGTGAAGAAATTTTCCCTGTCCTAGAGAGTTTTCCATTCAAAAATTATCAATGAAGCAAAACGTTGAGCTAGTTTTTCCGATCCTCTCTTCTTCTTTCTAAGCATTAAGTATGACCAGTCAGCAGACTTTCTAGCCTGTGCTGTGAGTTTGCTTGCTGTGGAACATCAGTTCCTTGTCAGTAGCTGCAAGTAAAACATTTTAGGTGAAATCACTCATTTGAAGCTAGAACTTGATAAAGCCTCATTGTAAAACTGACACAGATTTGGTTTACATTAGTTGATCACAGAATCATAGAATCACAGAATGGTTTGGGTTGGAAGGGACCTTAAAGAGCACCGAGTTCCAACCCCCTTGCCATGGGCAGGGACACCTTCCACTAGACCAGGTTTCTCAAAGCCTCATTCAGCCTGGCCTTGAACACTTCCAGGGGTGGGGCATCCACAGCTTCCCTGGGCAACGTGTTCCAGTGCCTCACCACCCTCTCCGGGAAGAACTTCTTCCTGGTATCTAATCTAAACCTCCCCACTTTCAGTTTAAACCCGTTACCCCGTGTCCTGTCACTACCTTCCCTTGTAAAAATTCCCCCCCAGCTTCCTTGTAGCCCCTTCAGGTACTGGAAGGCTGCAATAAGGTCTCCTTGGTGCCTTCTCTTCTCCAGGCTGGACAAGCCCAATTTTCTCAGCATTTCCTCATAGGAGAGGTTGATGTTGGGTCAAGTTACCATTTTTCTTAGTGTTCCCTTCATAGTAAACATTACCTATTTAAAACTACCGGGTAAGTTCTTCCTAGGTTAAAGATATATTCCTTCTTGCAACATTACAACATTTTGGAGGCTTTGATACACACTACCTTTAGACACTGGTGGGAATGGATGGAAGAATACTGAAGATATTTGTTCATTGCTTTGATTTCTGCAATAAATGAGTCAGTAAAAGCAGATGAAGGAATTCATATAAGCTATGTATGAGTTATAGGCACTTCCAACATTCTTCTTTCTAATTCACACCTCAATAGCATTACAGAAAATGTATTGTGTCAGTTTCATTAGTCTTTGCCTTCTCCTTCCAGAAATACGAAGTAGATATTGATTTTACCAAATTAAAATATAATCCAATTCTTTGGCTATATGAATTTATCTATATTCTTTTTAGAGTGCACTGGTTTTCTAACGATCATCAATTTTGTCCCCTGACCTGTACTTCAAAGATGAGTATATTAAAATGATCTATTGGTTTCTTATATAAGTGGTTGTTTATAGACGTGTTATTGTCTCTAGAGTCTGGAGTTTGGCTAACTCTTTTTAGGCTGGTTGTGCCTCAGCTCCATAAGTCTGACGCCTGCTACTAAAAGGGGGTTGTTCATTTTCTGGCAGTAAATAATGAAATGAAACAAATACAATCTGTAATAGAATCAAATGCGAGTACAATGAGTCCACAATCCAATTTGGTTTTAATATAGTTGCTTAATCCTGTTAAGGGGTGCCCTCATGAGAAAGATGCTTTAGCAGCCTGGAGCAGAGCTTGAAATGTGAGGATAGGTGTTTAAAGTTGGCTTTGTGGTACAGCAGAGGATGAGAGGGGACAATATGCTTTTGCAGCATGCCACCAGTGATGACACCATTCTGGACAGACTGCAGGTTGTTGATGGGACTTCACCTTCTCCTACGTTACCATTGTAGAAGACTATTTTCTGTTTTCTGCTTATTCTGAAGGCTTCAAGGGGCCAGGCGAAGTATTGTATCTATCTGTTTTGATACACTTGCTATTTTTTTTTTCTGTGATGGAAGTGGCACACAAAAAGCCAGACACATTATATGAAGCAAAGGAAGCTTCATCTGTGCGAGAAACAAGAAGAGAGGAATATTAAAAATGAATTGTCACTGTACAGAAGTAGAAACAGTCATTAATTTTTGTGGAGCCATTGTTTCATACAGGAGTAATTAAATCATGCAAGAGACAACAAGAAACCTATGCAGTTATATAATAAATGCTATTTTGCAAATTACAGTCCTTAAACATAAATTGCACTTTTCCTGCAGGAAATGCACATTTTTTACAGGCATAGAGTATCTTCCACCAGAATTCACTGTGGGGAACAGGTGTCATCTTATCACTCCAGGAAGATAAGGTGCAAAGAATTTACCATGCCCATAAAACAGACTATGAAGCTGGCTAGGAGGAAATTATCTGGGTTATTAGCATCAGGATGTGAAAAACCACACACTTTTAACTACTAGAGGCTGGCACTGCAAAAAAAAACCAAACCCAAACCCTAGGCCACTAAACCCAGCCCACTGCTAAATAATCCCCAGTTTTTCTACAAAGCTATTGTTTTTCCTGTCTGTCTTCAGATTAACTCCTCACACAAGAGATGTCAGCCAAGAAATATTTGCCACCAAGTCCTGGCAATGCAGGTTTCTTTCTGCTCTTCAACACTTGATGTAATCCTCCCTTGCCTTGGTTTGAAATAGCCTCTCCTGAATCATCCAGCTAGTCACGTTCTTGAAAGCTTTACCAAACTCCATTTGCAGTAAAATGCACTGGCTGAACTGTCCTTGCCCAGTTTATTCGTATCCTCTTTATTTGGATCCTAAGCATTCAGCGTGCAATTGTTGCATATCATCCAACGCTAATCATGCTAAAACTGACCCTTTAGCTCAGTGGACCTGCTGCTTGAGCAGATTGCCTGTCTGTGAGAGAGCTGGGTTCCTATCTTGGGTGCTGTCATTGGAAATGTCTAAAGGCCCACCGCTTCTTAGATACTCAAATTGGATGCCTATTGTTCACAAGCATGAATACCTTGTACACTTACACTACATGTCAGGCAAACTTTCCACTTAAAGTCAGGTCTGCTTCTGCACTAGCCCTGTTTTCCCCCCATGTCTTCCCTTTGATTTCAGTGGGATATGGTACCATATATCTAGCAGAGTGGTAAACAGTAAAACTGGTCCTCAAAATCACAGGTAAGTTACCAGGAAAATCACACAGAACTACTTTTTTTCAGTTACGCACTGAGCAATCTGAAGGGGAAGTCACTGAGCTAGAATTAACATAAAATCCCAAGGAGCCACTTCTGCAAAGTCATTTTTCAGAGCAAAGCCACTTGTCATTGCCACTTCATTTTAAACCGTGTATTGGTGAGAAGGTACAGACGAAGGGAACTGCATCCTTCAGCCTGGAGAGGTCATGGAAGAGCTGTATTTTGGGACCTTGTGTACTTGGGTGACCTGATCCTCAGCCATGTTTTAAGCTCAGTAGAAAATACAACTTGACTTTATCCTTACACTGAGCCATTTAGATAGCACCATAAAAACACATAGTGCTTTAGTGAATACAGATAGACATATTCTCTGCCCTAAAGACCTTAGAATCCGAATAATGAAGTAAAATTACAATCAGCACTTAATCTACTGAGTATCTCCCATTGCACGGCAGACCCTCAGCTACATTAATAATAGGGTTGTGTCACCTTACCTCATGTATTGAATATTTAGTGCTGAGTTAAAGAATTGTAGACATTGAGTTTTTAATACCATTTCCTATGCTTTTCCAGTGTTCCTCAGTGTTCCTCTTTGGTCCTTTTTAACTGCCAACTAGATACAACCCTATTGAGCTTGTCAGATCACGGTCCTGGCTCCCAGGCAAGTGGAAACAAAATTTTAATCTGTGTTGTCATTTGTCAGGGTGGGTGATATAACTGCCCTTGTCCCTCACTTAGAACTGTTTTACTTCTAGGTGATTCTGAGCAGAATGTGCCGTATTATTGAGTACGTAGCCCTTTTATATTCCTATGTGTCATTTGGTATCACCATTAGAAGGAGGTTGAACAGAAGAAAAAGGATTGTAGGAGGCTGGAGATTTCAACACATTTGATCTGAGGGAATATTAGGAAACTATATTTGCCTTTGAGTTTTATATCATATATATACTGAAATAATTCCAACATGTCCTGCTGGATGAAGAAATATACTTACTGTCAGACATCCAAGTACAGTTTTCATGCTTATTATTGTGAAAGAAATCCAATTATTGGGAAATATATGCAAAACATTGGTGTTCTAACAAAAGAAAGATGACTGTGGTTTTAAGACTTCCAGAAAAAAAGAAACAGCTTCTTCCTGGCTCTTTTGTCTTACCATCCAGGGGAGCCAAACATGGTTCTTCTGTTTTGAGCTGCAGGACAGAAATCCTGTCCTACTCCCTGGTGTCATCTCCTCTACAGAGAACACCAACCCTCCCCAAAGAATCTCTTCCTCTGGGTTAAAAAGGTCAGTTCTGATGCCAGCTCATATGTTGTCTTTAGCAGAGAAAATAATGCCATTTCTGAATGATTCCAGATTGCTGGAACTACGAATTGTGTTCCTGTGTGCATCCATTAAAAATAAAGTTATATGTTTTAAAGAAGGAAATAATTGGAGTTGAAAGTGTTATACTTAGGCTATCTTAAAGTAACAATATTAGACCACTTCATTCACT
This sequence comes from Eurypyga helias, assembly GCF_000690775.1. Lineage (NCBI taxonomy): Eukaryota > Metazoa > Chordata > Aves > Eurypygiformes > Eurypygidae > Eurypyga > Eurypyga helias. Next base: position 48,943 of record NW_010267707.1, read on the forward strand.
GTTGCCATTGCCATTAATGTAACAATAAACAAAAGCTGTTGTTCCAGTTTGGAACACCAATTCTGCTATGAATCTAATTTCTGGTGGGCAAACTCCACCTCTTTGAACTGAGTTTCTTCATCTGAGTTGATGGAAATGCATATGTGTGGTGAACTTCTCTTGGAAGAAGGCTTGCAGGCTTAGTAATGGTAAGTCTAAATCCTGAAACAATTGTAATACTTAACGTGACTTCCTCATCATAACTGGCTTATTAATTCTGCAGAAAAATGACTTCTTCAGATGTTCTTTGGTGTTTGTTTGTTTATTCATTCATTTTGTTTGTTTTTCGTGCATGTTTTCCCCCTCCCCTTTGGAAAACAGAAAGGAGCTTGGACTGTCTTTAGAAAGGAGAGAGAAAGAGACAATGCCTTTTCTGAAGTGGAGAGTTGGCCATCATTATCTCCATTGCTTGGCATGGCATTCGTGAAGATGCAGTACCTAGCTCCATATGTAGTGACTGTGGCATACAAATCACAGAAAAATGACTCAACCAGTGTTATATCTCCCTGTCTCTCATCCCACGCCCCATCCTCCACAGAATAGACATGAAGCACAGCAGCTCCCATGGTACAAATTTGAAAGGCCACATTGTCCTTATCCAGTCATCTGCTCTCCCTCAAGTATTCCCCCCTGGAATCCATAGGCAATTTCTGATAAGACATTTTTCCTCATTTCAAATATGCTTATTACATAATTTTTGTTTGGAGAGAACTACACATCCTGGAAGAGCCAAAATCTCAGTTTAGTGGTCTCTTGTTTTCCTGGAGTCATAAGCTACATCTTATTATTATTATTCTGCTGGTGAGTTTTATCTGTTGAATGGAATTTCCTCATAAGATGAGATACTGAGTAATACCAGTTTCCTCACTATTCCCTGATAGTTTAGTGTGAAATTTCTGAATTCCTAGTGTTCCCAAAATTTATCCTGAAGGACAGGTCCTTTGGACTGCTGTCAAACACTGTGTTTTTTTGGACTGTTTTCAAACACTGTAGAGATACACTAACTTATGCTTGTAGTGTGTGATAAAGTTATTGCTTTCCAGGGAACTAAACAGTAGAAAAGATTAAAAAAAAAAAAAAATAAAATCTAGACCTAAGCTTTTAAAGATAAGATTAGGAAAGCCAGGTAAAGTAATAGGTGAAATGGCCAAGAAATGTGATCACTGTCTACCTAAAAACTAGAAATCCATTTTTGCTGATTGGCATCTCTTCCTGAGGAATCTTGTTATTTTTGGATTTCAGGGATTAAGGATGGCTGAAGTTTTGCAGAAATACTCTTTTCCCTTAGGTTTGTTAGGATGCATTTGTATGAATCTTTTCCAGCTGTTATGGCACTAAGCAGTTATTTCACCTTAAACAGCCAAGGGGAATATGAACTATTTAAATGTTCTTCTACATAACAGCCAGCTCTTTCTGGTACCCAGGTCTAAGATATTTTTTTAAAATAGACATTATTTATTCTTACTCAACCTATTAGCCCTAACCATAGCCTATTCAAAAGTGTTCATTATTAAATATTGCACAATATTCTATATTATATATAGATTATACTTATAGATTATATATACAATCTTACTAATCTAATATATATACTTACTTATAGATTATATATACTTATAGATTATACTTATCGAGTTCATGGCTGCTGGCAAGTACAGGGTTTCTCTGGGGACCACATATGGCACAAAATTAACAAAGTAGTTTCTTAGAGCTGCTTCTGATGATCCAGATTCCCACTGGAATGTGGGAGAAGGCAGAACAACAAAATGTCTCCTGTTCCTTGCATGGGTTCTCCAGTCACACTGGACCATCTTGCCAGTTGCAGCCATTTGGCCATTTCTGATTAAAAAATATTGGATCTTGTTCTTGCTTTAGACAGAAACAGAAATATAGGTCAAGGCTTCTTTTTATTTTACGATAGAGAATTATTCTTTTCTGATCAGCGCTGTTCCTGTCTTAGAACCTGAGTTCACCTCACTTCACTTTATGACATTTCACTGAACCTACTGACTCATACAAGGGATCTGGGACACACTGAGTTGAAGGAAGGCACTTCTGTCAGATGCGTAAAGAAGGAGAGGGGAAACCCAAGCTTGTGTATTTGAAGCTGCTGAGAACATACCACTGTGTAATGCAAGTTCCTATGTAGCCAGGACCCAGCCTCTCCTGGTCGCTGTTGCAGACGCACAGAAATATTACAGCGATGAACATGTTGCCTCCACTTCACCTCTGCAGCTTCTACTATGGAAGACAGATAGACTCCTAAAAAGGCCTTTATGGTACCAGCTCCAATGGTCTCTGCTCCAGTTTAAGTGGAAGTGGAGACGAGAGGAGAAAGTGAAACAAACGCTTATTTGAGTAATTAAGACACTATGGGAGCATGTAAGGGAGCATCTGAGGGTAGCTTTACTACTCTGTCTCCCTCTCTGCCATCTGAAAAGCAGAGAGGCTCAGTACAGATGTCACAGCACTGGCTAAATAGTTGCACTTCCACCCAGAGGAAAGCGTGAGAGTACAGCTTTTTGCCAACCCTGGAAGCTTGCCAAGCTCTGTGGTATTTAAGCAGTCATGACTTTGTCTTCATCTGCGCAGATTAAATATGGATGTGTATATTAATTATGTAAACTCGAAACGGCAGATCTCAATCAAGTAAAGCCAAGGATACACTATCCTTTGCAAGTGCTGATTGATGCCATGCACGCAAGAAAAACAGAGACCATTCAGCTCATTGCTATGTATATTCTGGAAAGGGGGGGGAAGGAAGAAGGGAAATTTGGAAGTAAACAGTGTTTTATAATGAGAGTGAAACTATAAATGCCATAACTTTCTATAATATCTAATAGCCTCTACTCAGCAAAATAGAATGCTTACTTAGCAGGAGACAGCTCTAGAAGATGGTGAAAACACATATTTAGTGTGAGATGAGCACTATCAACTGTAATCAAGACACTCATAACAGTTTTAATCAGGGCAGAAACTGGTCTTGGATGTGACATGGTAGAAGTATCTGATTTTTCTGTAACTTCATGTAAATCATTAACGAGTACATGGAAATCAGTGGTAAGGTGTCAGTATCAACTTGATGTTCTGGGGCAGAATATGAACAAACTTTCCAGGTTTACGTTTGTGATTAAAGGCACCACAAAATTTGACGGTTTTGTCTGCATGCTTTGTTTTAAACAAAAGAATATGATGCAGGCTTTCAAAGAAGGTGAATTAGATTGTGCATGTAAAATTTCCAGATTCCTGTCAATGCACACACAAAAATGGTGCATTGTTAGAGGAACATCACCCTTCAGCCAATGACTGGTACCCATCTCCATTCCCTCTGCTCAGCTCAACAACAGAATGCCCCTGCATCTGCTATCAAACCACAGATCATAACATCTGGGGCCTGTCTTAGGATGTCTCAGGAGAGCCAAACATCAACACCTTTGTGTCTCCCAGACACCTTTCTCTAACCTGTGCAACTGCCATTAAAGATGGGCATTGAGTGCTCCCTGCTCAGCACCACCTACTCAGCCCAGGAGGTCTACTCAAAAAGATGACTTCCCCTAAAGCCATAAATAGTTTTGACTCCAATTTATGTAGCACCTCTTACCAAGTGCTTGGGATAATCTGATTTTAAGATATCCTTACGCTATGAAGGGTGTATGGTTCTAGTGAAGTAACACACTTATTCCTCCATGGGTCTTTCAAGCTGACTTTCTAATCCCTTAACAATCATATCCCCCTTCACTGATGCCACGTATTGGCTTGGCCCTAGAAACTCTACCTGAATTCACACTCACAGTGCCATCAGCATACGTGGCATAGGTGATTCAGACCATGCCAGTTTACCTAATGCAAGTCTTCTCTCTGCTTGGTTTAATGCGTTACTGATGCATGACTTCGGCCACTTATCTGAAAAAGCCTACACTGTGAAACTTAGTATTTCTGTTCTTGGAATGAACTCTCTGTTGATTTAAATCTATCCCATATATTGCTAACTGAGGTTTCACTTTCATATTTATGGAAAGTAGTCTTTTACACCAGGAGCTCCAACCTTCCTGTGACTGCGTATCACTATCAGAGCCTGCACTGGCCTATGAGGAGGCATCTGGGTGCTCAAGCCTTCAGCTTCATGCTTCAGGAATCTTTGCCCTGTATTATATTTCTGCCTTTATTCTGGTAGGTTGTGTATATGAGCACTCACTCATTCATTCCCTTGCACTTCACCTATTCATTCACATCCTTATAACAGAAAATTGGCCAGTCTTTCATTTGGCTAAAATAGAAATTAAATCCTGACAAGCAGATAAAACAAGCTATCATAGAGAGACATGAATTACTACTATTAAACACCTAAAGCATTAGTGTGGGCATTTAAAGTGTTCCTAAACCTGAATATATTCCCTTTAAAATGTACTAAACTTAGCAATGATACTCAAATCATAGAGAAACTTAGCCCTTCAAGATTTGTTAGGCAAAGACAACAAGTTACATATACATATACATTCATATGCATTTAAATTCACCTTATGCTTAGTTGGAACCCAAGCTTCAGCCTAACCACTACTCCTAGAGTTTGCAAAACTTTATTCAAAGGTCAGGTTAAAAAATCATTAGTAAACTGACAAGTTCTGTCACTTGATCAAGTGATAGCCTTGCAAGAATCTGAATAGTATATCTCTTCAACCTCTGCCCATGATTCTTGCAAACTTTAAAACATCAAGTCTGGTTTGAGATGCAAATGTAAATTGAGTGAAGTGACAGTCAGGGATGAAGAACTGTGTGACAAGATTCCTTACCTGTGGACTGCATAACAGATGAGGGTTTTTAGCAATCATGTTTCCTTAATAAAGGACAAGCTACTTTGGGTTAACCAAAAGCACACTTTTTGTTTCAGGTCTTTTATAATGTGTCATAACTGATTCACTAATGGCAGATCAGTTAGAATTCTCTGGACTAAGGTAAACTTGTCACCACTGCCATGTGTTTTACATTATTAAATTCTTACCTTCTCAATCTCTGTCATTCCTGATGTAGATGTGTTATTTAGTACTATATTTTGACTGGAAAGTATAAGAAAAGTCTGACAGCAAAAACAATTAAACTAGGAGTAACTTTTAATTATCTTCTGTTCCCAGATTCCACCAAAAGGGCTTTGTAATTTAAAATTCAAAATGTAAAATTAATTTACAGTTGACAACCTGAAGAGCCTGTGTTATGTAAGTACCTACCTGCCCACCCCCATAGTGTGCTACTTGCTCTCTGTTTTGGATTTGACATCTATTGCATCATGGACAGATTCTCATAAACAAGAATCAAGGAAAAACCCCTCAACCAATAAATCAGCAACCTGTGAGATTGCAGCAGTTGTGGACCTTGTTCACAGAGTTGACGAAGGTTGGAACTAGGTGATCTTTAAGGTCCCTTCCAACCCAAACGATTCTATGATAAGCCAGAACAGAGGCAGAGAAAGTGAAACTCTTCCCTATTTCTATTTTTTCCTTCCAGGTCAAACTATCTTATGAGAAAAATGCTGTGAAGAAATTGTGTATCCTGCTACCTTGGGTCATCTTTTGAGGAAATGCAATATTCCAATCTTCTATGCTTTCAGTCTATAAAACAGATGACTTTTTTTCTTGAAAAGGTTTGGGAAAACTGAAACTTCCTTAAGATCTTCTTTCTACATCTTTGTGTGTAATATAGCTTTAAACTATAGTATTTAATATTATGACATTAAGAAAGTCAGAATTGGGTTATAAAAACACACACACCCCCTATACACACACACACACACGCAGATGAAAACCATGTCACAAGAAGAGACTTGAAAACATCTACCTAAGATTCTGAAGCACAAATGAGGCGTGGTTTTGTCACCATGGAGATGCAGTTGTTTCTAAAGATTTTTCCTTCATTTAGCCATGTATACAATGAGTGTGGGACAGGTCAGAGAGACAAAGAGGTGAAAAAATATTAGGAGGATTGTGAGGAGTGTAAAATGATCTGAAAAAAATAATAAGGATTAGAAAGATTTTTTTTTTCCCATATAATAAAGACTAAAAAAAGTTAAATGGAGACCCCTCAGTTTTGTTCCCAAAAATATTGCATAGTTTTCCTTAGGAAAATTTAAATAAGTAAAAACTGCCTGATATCAGGCAGTAAAAGAGAATGGTAATAGGGAGTATATGATATAAACAAACTATAATATTTAGAATAGATAGATAAATAGGTGAATAAATTATAGACATAAAGGGCAGACCTTGACATGTCCTGGCAAAGACTTCTATGAAATTCATTGCCAAATAAAGGCTATCACTGTATTTGATTAGTCAGTTTGACCAGGTACATCTACAGCTCAACACTTTCACTTGCACTTATATGTTGTATGTGCATCCCAGGAAGCCTGGAATTTCCTCTTCATTGCTTTTTTAAAAAAATTTTATAAAGAATTAAATTAAATTGTGTTGGGGCCAATCAATACGTTAATTAAATATAAAATCCAATCAAGATTTTTCTTGGAAAATATATCTAGAATTACCCAGTTACACTTGGGATATTTTTTTATATCAATTGCTTTTTTGATGTCAAACATATTCTACAATACATGCACACAAAATATGTTCTTGAACACTGTGATTTCATTTCTTCATTTGTAATAACATAAATGAAAACACTAAAATGTGAATAGTAGGAGCATCACCTCTAAGTAATAAAATGTCTTTCTCCTGTTGTGTTCAAAATCACATCTATTTCATTTGCTTAAGATCAGGTACTGAAAATGAAAATGTGTCAGAAGCCTTTGCAAATTTGAAACTCAGAACCAATATCTGTTAAATACAATTGCTGTTATTTATGTCAACTTGTTGATTCCAGAAAATTTAGTTTTCAGAAAATTATAAAACCTTGGTCATCTGTCTATGGCTTGTTTATGCTGTTTTCACATCACTTTCTCTTTGTAGAAAAGGAGTAAAATATAATTTGTATTGTGTAAAACATTTTACTGAAAAAAAAAAGTGGAGATACATCATACTCGGTCCCACTTCTGTAGAAAGAGTCTTCTCTTGTCACCATAACCAGGTCAAACACATTTTTTTACCTCTTTGCTCCTGAGAACTCTACATGTTGTATTTCATGTCAAGGTCCCAACAACTCTTAGAAGCAAAGCTCCAAGTTCATTATTTTGACTTGTTCAGACAGACCAGTGTGATTATTTTCACACCTATGATGAAGTCCCTTCATCTCTGCCAGACGATGATTCCCCAATATGCCAAACAGATAGTTCCAGTTCATACAGTAGATGTCTCTGCACAAAGTCAGCACTGTTTCATATGATTTTCAAGTTTTTAGTCTTATGCTCAAGTCTTTGCCATGGTAGAACTGGTTGCTTCTTAATGACTAAGAGGCTTATTACTTAGGTTAGTTTCATAGATTGAAGCCTTATTAGTATTCTTCAAAATTAAAATAGCAAGTACAGGACATGGAAATATGTTTGTTTATACAGTAACATGTGAATTTCAGGTGATATTACTTCAGATAATGTCTTTTGGATGCTACTGAGGAACACCACTTTTACTAAGCTGGCAGAACCTCAGGCCTTTATATGAACGCTTTGTATTTTCTCCACTTTTCAGACATTAGCAGGTTTTGTATGGCTGGATTTTCTTGCTCTACCATTTTGTAACTCTGTGAAACTGTCTGTTTACAATCTTAAATCCTCTGCAAGTATAGCTTAGCTCAGTGGGACTAATAAATTCACATCTGTTGTCAGATGCAACGTGCTTGAAGTTCAGGCATGCTATTAAAGGCAAAGCAACATCAGCCAAGATTTCATTTCTGAGAGCATAAAAACACAGTAACTGGTTAAGATAGTTCCAGTATACTATTAGGTAATTGAATTCTCCAGCTCTGCTTGTTTGCACACAGATGAGATTAATTTGAGCATCTGCAATTAGTCCATTAAAAGCCAGAGGTTTTACCTGTCTTCTCTCTCTTTTGTTTTTAATGTGGCCTGAGAGTACTTTTATTGGTAAGCTCCATGTAAACTGAGACATGCTACGATTATATCTCTTGACCTATTCTCATACTATACTTGAGTTTTAAATCGTTCTCCTTCACAAGGAGGCTTTCATGCCTGATATTAAGGTATGCTCTGTGTAAAGGTGAGAAAGCTCATCCCAATTAATATAATATTTTCTTTTCTAATGCTCTTAATGACTAGAGCCTTGGACTCACCTGTGCTTAAAACTTAACATTTCCTGAGCAGCAGCAGATCTAAAACTTCTTAGTAGAGGAGCACCTGAAGAGCAAGTTTCGTGATAAGCATGTGTATGTGTGTGTGTGCATGTATGTACAAAATAGTGAAAGTTCAAGAGAATAGTTTTGTACCGAATGAGAACAATATAGGTTATTCATTATCAGGACAATACTAAAAGGGGGGGGAATATTCAAGTGAGGAAGCACAGGGAAGAAATCTTTGGTATGTGTGCAGTTAATTCATCCATGCCAAAACTCTACTGTCATGCACTCAGCAAGTCCAGATGTATACTGCTTTCAATATTTGTCTCAAAATATACCCAGAGAGAATTGTCATTTCTGGAATTCTCTGGGACATGTGGGTTTGTGCAAGACCAATCTGGTTAAAAGCAGTTATTTCTGGATTCTGCATAATTTTGAATTTATCTGTAACATATACAGACAAGTAATTCAATCACTGGAAGAATATCAAACTACCCAAGATCTCAAATGAATAATTGCAAATCAATCCTTTTTTCTACTTTAGAAAGACAATATATCCATTAAAAAACTGACAGCTGGTTCAGTTTTAAGGGGAAATAATGTTAATGATGTTTGTAAACTGCCAAGTATTGATGTGGGAAAGGCTTACTAAGCATATTTCATGACAATTTCAGAATTATTCAAATAACCTTTCTTGCTTGCTTGTCTTGGAGCTCTCATCTTACTGTGGTCTGCTATAGAGTGCCAAGGCACAGGGAGCTTGGCAGCCAGGCCATTTACACCACTCCTTTCTACTACTTTTGCTGTTTCTTACATGGAGCAGGACAACCTGTGGCAGGAGGAACACCAGTGCTCACTTCTGCAGGCAGCAGAGCTGGGGCTGTTGCCGTGGCTTCCTGCTACAACAACATGCAGAATCACTGGGGTAAAGTTTTCAGGCATTCGTGGCATTGTCTTGTATATCAAACTTCTCTTTCTTTTTTGCATACAATATTCCTTTATATTTTATTTGTAGAGCTGTACAACCAGGGCAAGACAGCAGGTGTCTCTGGGGTGTAGAAGGTCCCAACCTTGCGCCTCAGGGACATGGGATCAGGAGCAACTGCAGTTGCTGGGGAACCTGATGTGTAGGGGAATGGAGACAGAGCTTGTCATGCACTGGAGACGGTAGATGACCCCACTATTTCAACAGGCAGCTATGTCAGGGAGCCACAGGGATCAGCGGCTACCTATGGGCTGTGGCTGTGGCGGCGCCCCATGGTGGGAGGGACAGGGCAGGGTCTGACAGCTCAGGCTCATCCCACCCCACATCCAGGAGAAGCCAGGGGCACCAGGGCAGCCCCAGGCCCCGCCCGGGGCATCAGGCACTTCCCTAGGGAAGGTGATGAGCCAAGGTGGGGCCAGGACATGGGCCTGTGGTTGGGTCTGGCTCAGTGGGGCTCATGGTTGAGCAGGGCAGAGCTGTGGGGAGCAGGAAACAGGCCCTGCTATGGGGACTTACAGCCCCATGGAGGCTGACTTGGGGTCCTAGGCTGTGGGAAGGTGGGGGATACCCAGAGATTGGGAAGGAACCAGTCAGGGCTGGTGGTTTGTACCCTCAGGGACCCGGCAACATGATGCTTTTATTGAGGAAGGTTCACCTCCGAGGATGTCACAGTGAAGAGAAAACCCTCCAAAGGCTGCAGAGCAAGCTCTGCGCTTACCCTTGGCAGAGCAACCCTCCACTGAGCAGGGCTGTTGCTGGGGCAAGGTTTTCCTAATTTCTCAAGTGACTTAAGTGCCAGATCTCCATTAACTGTCACTGGAGAAGGAATTTGGTTTATGAGTCACTTACGCTTTTGAAAATGCAGCACTGACTCTGCAGTGACCTGGACAGTACATAGGGATGAAGGAGGCCACGGATGGGTTAGCAGCTGTCTTCTTCCCCAACATGTGGCACGGAAGCTGGTGAACAGATTCAACGCTCCTATCACAGACGCTACTCAGACTTCGGGCAGGATGACGTTAGGAACACTGGACCCAGAAAGCAACCATTCTTACAAAACCAGCAAAGTGTGTCCATTTCACTTTTAATTGACTCCCTAGTGTCTGAATGATGAGAAATCCATGTGTCTTTTCCTTAAAGCGATGCAAAGACAAAAGCAAAAGAAGGAAAGGGAGAAAACCCCCAAAATATACACAATCATAAAAGGAAAGGTACCCGGGGGTATTGATATTAATGAGGAAATTCACCATATTTACACCATGAAGATGTTATTTCCTTTTGCAATATATACATTATGATGATGTTGATGATTATTGTTGTCATTATTATTCTTTCCCAAGCAAATATTTCAGTTAATTATATTCTGTGCCAGATGTGAATATGGTTTTCATTGTTTCAATATTGGGTATTTTTTAATTATAGCATCTATATTCAGTGTTACCAACACTCTCTGGAATAGATTTCTTGTTCTTTTGTACAGTCAGACCTTCCTGCAGTGTGTTTCTGCGTTTCTACTAAATAGGAGCATCAGCAAATTACCACTGTGCTCAATTTCTTCAGCTTGACTTCCACACAAATCCTGTGTGGTATAGGAAACAGCAAGTGTTCTTTCTCCACCTGTAGGGAACAGTATGTGCTCTTTCTCCCTCTTATTGTTTGTTAAGGTTTTACTGACCAAATGGAATCACATGATACTTTTTTCTAAGTCAGAATCCTATTGAATTCCTTCCTTCCTTCCTTCCTTCCTTCCTTCATTCCTTCCTGCCTGCCTTCCTTTCCTTCCTCCTTCCTTTCCTTCCTGCCTTCCTTGCCTTCCTTGCCTTCCTTGCCTTCCTTGCCTCCCTGCCTCCTTCCTCGCTCCCTCCCTCCCTCCCTCCCTCCCTGCCTGCCTCGCTGCCTCCCTGTCTCATCATAGATGTAAAGATTTTCTGGCTGACACTGAAATATTCCTCAAAAGTCTAGCTTTCTGTATTTGTATATGAGAATCTATATTTTTCTTTATTTTGTTTCCAATTATCATGTTGCAAAAAGCCAAAAAAACTCACAAAAACTAAAACCAAACCAAACCAAAAACCCACACAACAAAACAAACAAACAACACACCCCCAATTCCACCAAAACAAACAAACAAACAAATAAACACAAAAAAACCCAGAAGGAAGTCATGGAATGGAGGGAAGACATTTACACAACACAATTCAGTGCCATGCTGTGATTTTCAAAGCTCTTAGAACCTATTTCCTACCACTGTATGATGCAAAATCATCTGCCTTTGTCTTTGAGAGAGGTAAGACCTACTCTAGGGCTTATACCAAAGCTGATGAGAATTGACATACTTGCATGTTCAGGTAGAGAACTACATCCTACTAATTTTTGTAGAGTTTTGGTTTTGGATCACAGAATTTGGGTCTTCTTTATGGACCTCCCAGTAAGAGATGAGAGAAATAGATTGTTATTTCCACAGAACAAAATTCAAAATAAAATAATGCTATAACAGTAAAATTCCAATTATATTAATATTTTAAAAGCAGCTTTCATGGAAATTATTTTGTTTTGATACAGTCAGTCCAAAGACTTTGTAGATCCTCTACAGAAATCTTCAGTTCCTGCCCACTTGGCTCTGTTATTTTCCTTGGGTCACACAGTATGTAAGCCTGTGTGCATAATTTATTTATTATCGGTTTTTCTTAAAATATTTTGGTTTCTTATTTTCTTATCTCCAAGATGATAGCTGAATTCCTAGGAATGGCATAGCTGTGGCACAGTAGTGATTTTTTCAGCACTCAGATGACTACATCTTCTCTCAGCTATCACTTTAATGTGAAAATTCCAGAAGATGTATTATGTTTACAAATATGTTATGAACTATGTTATGACATACGAAGAATAAGATCTGTTTGTTTGCCTGAGGTTCTCCCAGCTAAAGTTGTTCACTTCCTTCCGGCTCTGTCTGGCTCTTGCAATGAGGTACTCTTTAATCTACATCCAAAACACCCAGTTGTTCTGGATGTCCTCATTTCCTTAATAGAGAGGGTCTTGGCACCTCCTCTCCCCACACTGAACAATACAGAACAACAATCTCAGCCTCTCTGAGGACTGTGGAATTAATATGTACGAATTTATGAACACTGTATGAGGCCAGGTAACGAGAAATATTTATTTAGACATATTGCACCTAGTTTAATAGCTAGACAATAGCAACAGAAGAACAACCTGTCACCAGAATATCTAGAAGATACTGCTCAACTCAAATTATTAGTATTGAAACTCCTGGAGAGTTCCCTCTAACAGACAGCATCTCAACACCTGATGGCCTGAACATCACCGACTGAATCTGTGAACTTAATTGAATGAGGATGCAATACAGCAGTTAATTTGAAACCTAAAAAAAACTGCCTGTTATGATGCACCAGACAGCAAGACTTGTGTTTTCTTCATGAAAATGGATGTGACACTTTTGCCTTGTCTATCCAAAACTTGAAAAAGACCATTTTCTCAAGTTAAACACCTTGCTAGCCAAACAAACTGAGAATGTACATTAAGCACATATAAAACATTAATGAATACTAAGAATCTGTTGTGAATAATCAAGCCAAGAAGCCATCATAGTATAGACACAAAGAAAGGAGTGATTTTGGTTTGACCTAAAACTCATCCCAGTTGCAAGAAGATAGGAAAACAGCAATAAGACATCTCACTAATAAATGAGAAATAGAGGAAAAATAGAAGCAAATGGTCATTAATACATTTTGCAGGCTTAACAATGTAGAATAAGGGAAGACAAAAGTATCAATTAAGCATTAATATTTATTAATTAATGGAACTGTATATAATAAGGCTCTAAAAATAAGAAAAAAAGGAAAATAGTTTGTTAGGTTAAAAAAACAGGTTTAGATTAAATGATAACTTTGTAAAGATGCAATACAGAAAAACACTAAAGTATCACTGTCTGGTTTTCTACACCTTGCACATGAAGTAACCATATCACAGCTGACACTGTCCCCAGAACAGAGGCCTGGCATTTGCAAGGAAGGAAGGGACAGAGCAGTCACATTTAGGTTCTGTATTTTAAAGCAAAATGTATCTGATAATTTATTTTTACTTTGATTTAAAGAAACTCTCTGGGGAGCTGTATGACCTGACAATATTTACTAAATCTTGGGACAATAAGGAAATTCCAAAGGACTGGACAACTCCAAAGATTACCAATATTTGAAAAGGGCAAAAGGGATGGCTCTAGGGAACTAGGGACAATTATTGTGACACTGATCCCAGCTAAATTACTGGAACGGTTAATGTGGGAGTCTATTCACAGATAATTAGAAGTTAAAAATATACTTAATGCCAGGCAACACATGAGGTAGGTTTTGTCAAATAAAGCCATCACCTCTTCTTGAAAAAGGGATTATAGGTTTGGTTGATAAAGATGATTGTGTTGATACAATACATTTAGATTTCTCCAAGGCGTTTGACTTAGTAACACATGACAGTGTGGTTAAAGAGCTTGCATTATATGGAATTAACAGAACACATATTAGAAGGCTTAAGAATCAGAAGGTAGTTGCTAAGGCTGAGATATCAGCAAGTGAGATTGTCTCCTGCAATATCCAAGGAAATGCATTTTTGGTCTAACACTGTTTAATATTGTCATCAGTGACTTAGTTCAATTTTTTTTTTTTAGATATTTTTCAGACCATGAACCCCCCAGGAAGGAGTACACAGACCCACAGGATAAGATCTCTGACTGTGACAAAATTAAATCTTGCCTTGTAACATTTGTGAACACCACTAGAACTGGTGTAATTTAATAATGAAAGCAGACCGTTGGCACAGTCTAGTCCAATTTCTTTGGTTAAATCACCAGAAACCACCAGATGATATTTAATGTTAACGTAGTCAGATGTAAGGCACAGCATCTGAGAACCAGAGCAGAAATGACACCTTCAGAGAGGAGGCTGTCCTGGAAAAGATACCGAGGTCCAAATTTAGAGACCATCAGCAGTGCTCTGTTGAAGGACCTGACCTGATATTTGGTTTCACAAAAGGGTTTAAAGGTCAGAAGAAGGAGGGACGTAACTATTTTTTGACAGAACTAAATTAATTTCTGAATGGGTTGGCTGATAGTGTGGAGTGGTACAGAAAATACTGCAAAGGGTCTGGTGAGTGCATTTTGCTATTGTGCAAACACCACCACATTTTAGAGGAATAATTCTAAGTTAAAATGCTTTCTCATATCCTTTGTGGTTTCTGTGGTTAAATCAGCAGACACCTGATCACTGTGCTGGCTCCCAGCCACATCTCTTCCAAGAATGATTTGCAAGAGGCAATCCCAGTTGGTAGGCTAACTACTTTACAGCAGGTTCCACTGAAAGACTGGGAAAATGGCAGCTGCCTCTACAGAGGGAGCAATTCATGTAGAATCTTTCCTGTCACGCAGAATTCACAGAGACCTCACTGAGGTCAATAAGACAGCTAAGCCCAACACGTGTTTCAGCAGGCCCCTCCAGCAGAAACTCTAAACCATCTTTCCATGTTCCCCTGTCACCGCAGGCCTCGCTTGCAACACCTTGTTGCTACCTGCAGGCCTTCCAGGTTGCCCTTGACAGCACGTAGCCCCTAACATGGCTCATCATTAGAGCCTGCTACAAGCATCTCTTCTCAAATCATGCTTCCTAGACCTTGGTTACCTGCTGCTCAGGTTACCTCCCCAGCCTGTGCAGTAAAGTGAAAGACGGCACAGTGCTGTGAAATCTGGATCCCTTGTAAAAATGTACTAAAATGTAATCTCATGCACATCTGAGTGAGACACGGACACCCAAATGTAATGTCTGATATGGGTAGATATGGTTACATTCTCAAAGCAGTCAGCAATCTCCCTCCTACCCCAAGGAGCCCTTTCATCCATTTCAACCAAAGCACTATAGCCAAAATTCTTTGAACTGATTGTCCGTGTTAAGCACTTTGTTTGATCTCTGAAAATCTTTCTCCACCTCTGCCTACCTATGGAATTTCTAGGAAAAATTTATTCAGAAACCAGATATAGCAATCAGAATTTTGCTTATATAAAAGATGCAGATGCACTGACACAAATACCCAGGCCACTGTGCTGCACACTGATCATTGATTTCACTCACTGTGTATATTTCTGTTTGGGAAATGGATTCAGTGCATTGTAATTCTTTCAAGCTCTCCCTTTTAACAATGCCTTGTATATTAATGAGGTTAGAGTTAATCTATCATTTGCAAATGGCCTGCTGTGAGTCAATAAAGTTTTGATAGGAAATAACAATTCAGCTGGGATATTATTAGAGAGAAAGTCAGAGGAATTTTCAGGCAGAATAGGATGATAATACTGCTGGCTCCATTGTCACTGTCATCGTGAGGGGGCAAGAGGAAAGGTTGCAGCATCCATGTCCCAAAGAACAGGGTTTCTGTAAGAGTATCGTTAAATGGCTATGTAGTCCTAAAAAAAGTCCACTTGGTTTTGACCTTAGTCTTAGGTATTACAGAGGTTTAAAAAAGGCATTTCTTTGGGAAATCAAAACATCATGTGATCTTCTGTTTCCTTTTCTTTTTTCCTGGGCACTTTTCCTCAAAATAATCCCATTTTAATTAGCAACATGACCTCCCAAGGTAGGACCCCTCTTTGGTTTCACTTGGTGCCTTTCACTTGGTGATTGAAAGGTGTAATTCAACAGAGGAGAGAGCACCACATGGGCAGGCTGTAAATAGAACAGGCATCTCCAAATACTTGATGCTGTCGAGAAATTCTGAGCTCACCATGTTTGGCTTTTATTTCCTGACTATCCTTTTCTCTCATGCCCTGACTATTAATACGGAATTGGAATTAGCTGACTACCTATTGTAAGTGAGTATTAGAGACAAAAGACTGGTCTGGAGAAGGTTGCTGGTCTTTTATTCTTACTGCAAAGGCAACCCAGCATTAAAGAAAGACAGAAAGGGTAAGAGAACCAGGCAGGTTTGGAACAACATTGCAAAGACTCTGAGGTTTGTGTTACAATTCAACAAATAGACAGTGGTATCGCCCAGATTTGAAGTTACCCTTGAGAGTTCATCTAGTGAAACTGAAACCATCTGTTCCCTTTAACAAGGATGTATTCAAGAATTGAGGAGCTTGAGTCAGAGAGAGTGACATGCATACTAAAAAGCAATGTACTGCTTGAATATTACCAGAATAGAAAATAGCCTTACTCAAGAATACACACCGAACAATGCACATCTGAATCACGTCTACTGGTAGATAATATAAAGGTACTGACACTGATCTGAATTCTGAAATCAGACTTGCTTCTATGTGCAGTAATTAAGGTTGAACCAACTGGAAACCAATATTTATTAATATAAATAGCCAGGTGTAGACTAACCTTTCACTGTGCTCTGGCCAGCAGAACAAAGTAAAGATCTAAAAGTTGGAAATTTCAGACTTCAAGTTGCCTGTGAGAGTTTCATCTATCCCTAGGAGAGGGTGCATTAGGATACAGTCTGTAATTGCAGGGTCATTTACTACTTTTTCTCTAGGACCCCTGCCTTATTCATTATTGGATATAAATGTTACTTCTTTAACAAGCAGGTCTTCAATATTTTACTCTTCTTTGCCATTCTGTGAATACTCATAGGCTATATAACATGAACAGTTTTCTAGTCCTGCCTGGAAGTTAAATACCTTAATTTTCTCATGAGGATTTTTATTGTGGTCCTCATTACATCATAGTCCTCCAAAAACTTTCTCACAATATCCCTTTTTTATAAACCATGAACCGAGGCAACAATGGTTGAAAGCAAAAACTCCGCTTTTGGGTGCCTGCTTGGTTATGTCTAAACAGTGTGGTAGGCATGTTCCACACTGAAGCCTGTCACAGGGTTTCATCCTAGGCAACACCCTGGAGACCACAGAAGATACCTCGGATTGCTTTCCAGAAGAAACTTCTTGCTTAAGGAAATACGTCCAAGTCCTGTCCTTACAGAGAGCCAGGGCATGGCCTGGGTGCACAGCACCTGAAGTACAGTGTTAACCATTAGGACACCATTGTTTTGGGGTTTTTTTTGAGTGACGAGACTTACACACAGCTCCAGATGTCCCGGGATGGCTCTGTTAGCTTCTGTTGGAGCTGTGAGTCCACAGCTCTCCTGCAAAACAGACACCAAGGCCCCAGCCAGGCAGACACTGGGAAGCCAGGAGCTCACAGATACAGGCAATCTGTGAGAACAGCAGCTTCACAAAGGTATTTGGACAACTAACATGCAGAAATACACCTATCCTGATTTCCAAGATCCTCTTGGCAATAACTGTAAGCAAATATCTCCTGTGGTACTTATTCTACTTCTGAACACCTAAGTACTCAGAAATCTGGTCCTAAGTGGTTTGCCAGCATTATATATGAATTCTGAAGCAGAAGAAAGATCTTATTCTTTCAGACTGTGTTGAACTACTCTAATAATAACAGAATATAAAAAAATAGCTCTGGAAGGGGCCGTGATTCTTACCCAGTTCATTCCCTTACCTCCAGGCTCTCCTTCCTCAGGGCAGGATCAAATATTTCCAAATTATCCCTAGTAGATATTTTTCTGACCTGTTCTTAACTCAGAATGATTGAAAAGCTGAACTATCCCATCATTACAAAGAACAAAGTTAAAGAAAATGTTTAAGAGCCGAAGTGAGAAGTATGTTTCAGGCACAGTCTTGCAAGCATTTGACTATGAAGCACCTGAAGGGTTTTGTTACAATCTAATGAGTACATCAAGCGTAATCTATACAGTATTCTGTATAGAATCCGGCTCAGTAATCCATGCTGTTGCACTAGGAATTGAGTCTGATTCTGGGTGGCTTAAAATTGCATAATACTTCATCCATATTAGCCACTCTATAGATAAGGCTTAGCGATTGCACAGCATTTAAGATACAGACTGCAGCAATGACACAAATCCTGTGACTGGAAATTACCTTAGTTTAGTTTAAAGTTGCTAGAGCATGAAGTTTATTTTTACAACCAAGACAACAACTAAACGGCTTTCACAGAAAAATCAGAATGACTGTAAGGTAGCGGCTGATTCAGGCTGGGAGGAAAAGAGCCGGATGAGTCCCTCTATTAGCAATGTCCAACGTAGTGTGTGAAGAGGGTCAAATAATGGAAGATGATTAGTCAGACTGCTGAACAGCTTTTTCTGCCACCACCCGATCCAAGGCACCTGCCTCTACTGTGCTGCAATATTGCATCAGTTTTACTTGCAGTGGTTTGGCTGGCTGAATACAGAGATGCTTGCAGGGCACCTAGCTACAGGGTACTCGTATGTAGCTGGGGATAATAGCTTGCTACTGCAGAAGTGCCAAAAATCAGCTAAATGTGAAGATACAAAGATGAGCACTGAAGAGTTCATAGATACAGTAAGGCAAGTCCAGACATATGTATGGGTATGCATACACACACCTATATGTATTGATTCTTTCTTACTGTCTGCAGCAGATAAATAGTGAACAATACTTCTTCCTGCATTTTCATTCTACAAAGTGCCTTTCTGTTTCTATAGCAACTTCTGTTGTTTGTAACTTGTGGTCCATGCTAAAAATACCCTGATTTAAAAGGAAGAAAATTCTAAAAAGTTAGAATAATTGAAAAAGATGGCAATTTTAAAATTAAAAAAAGTCATAGACTATGTTTAATAAGTAGCCTGTTCACCATAAGAAGCACTGAATGTGACATCTATTATGTGACTTATAAAATAGAAATGGGGCTTTTATTAGTATGTCTCAAGTTCTTTGTTACAACCCGAGTTACTGCCATTTGAATGACTGTGTAGTGTTCTCCATCAGAAGTTCAGCCACTTGACAATGAGTAGAAAAGAGCTCTAGCCCTAGACGTGCTTGTGTTCCTGCCATGGGACCACATCATACAGACATCAGAGCAGTAAATGCAATTAGTGTGCTCCATTCTCAACTGCAGTAGTTGCAATAGGCGTCCCACATCACATGAAACCAGATTTTGTGAAAAGGAGCTGTAGCAATTAGCATCAAGATATACTGTGATGGGTGCTATTCTTTTTTTTTTCCTCCTCTAAATGAATAGAGTCTTTTATGGTTTATCCTTCAGCTCCATGTGACAAAGGTCTCAAACAGTCTCTCCCCTTGCCATTAAAACTTCATGAATACTGGTTTTTGAAGGGCAATTGTTTTTCCTTTCCATGGTGTGTTGCTGTAGTTTGGGCAACGTAGAATATTTTGTAATATTTTGTATGCACAGAGAGGCACACATTCAATACAAAAACCATAGCTGTGAACTTCTTGGCTGCAGGATTGCAGGCTACAGTGAGCAGAGCAGGAGGAATGACTTTACAGTGGGCTCATGACCTCCACTGATTTCTCTGCTCTCTTCTAGACACCATGGCCCAGCTGTGGCCTACCTTTGTGAAACAAAAAAGGCTTAGTGTATGACATGGATGCAGCAGGTCAGTCCCAATCTCTGGTTTGTTCCTAAGGATTTCCCTCTGGGAAGGAAGAGCAGAAAGGCATTGCAAGAAAGATGGGCAAACCAGGAGGTCAAATGTGTTAATAAGCAACTTCCTTCTTGTGTACAATAGACAATAAAAAACAGTGAATGCAAGAGTGAGACATTGAACACCTCTGCTTTAAGATACACTGAAGGCACTCTGTAAGATCTTAATTAATCTTTTTTTGAGCTAAACTGAATACTTTTGGGGACAGAGACTGCACTGTATTTGTTCTGAACAGAACACATTGTCAGCAGCCAATAAATTAAACTGTAATAAATGGAGTCATTCTGCTGCCGCACAGTTTTGCACAGACATTCCTGATGGTGTATGCTTCTCCTTGAATTTACTCTGCTATCTACATCTTTCTCCAGGCTGATGATGTTCAATTATTTCCTTGTTAATCTCTGTGTTTTGCCAGGGGAGGTGCAGGAGACATGTTTGCTTCCCTCCACTCCTCATTACATTCTGCAGATCATTTTGCTTTATCCGCTCCTCTGCTGCTCTCAACCATCTTTGCCTTTTAAAAGTTTGTTGTTTCTTTCTAAGTTATTCATACCCCATTTCAGCATGAACAGATTTTTCTTGCAAGGACATGTATTTATGACAAGAGATATGCAATTGTATGAGTAGTTATCAAAAAGGTTATAAGATGAAGACTTTTGGCACCCAGGAAATCAGTTTCTCCACCTGTCCACTGATTTTCCAAGTAAACTTAAATCATGTGAGTTAACTGTGGAAATTACAAACTAGCTGTCCCTCTCATCTGTCCTCCTTCCACAGTTTGCAGACCTCTGTGTCTCTTCATTGCTGTTCATCTTTATGCCACCAGTCTTACAAGAGACACTGGGAGTTAAGTGGCTGCCAAGGTCTCATCAACTCTAGACAGGAGCAGAGCAGGTATCTCACTGAAAATTTGATTTCTTACTCCAAGCCATTCTGTTCTTTCTGCATTTTAATTTTTCACTCTGCAATGCCAGAAGCAGCTGGTTCATGTTGCTTCAAATTATCCCAGGAACTATTATCCAGAGAATTACAATCCCGAAAGGTGCACAAGGAGTCAAGGTATATAATTTTTCTTTCACCAGTTTTTGACCAATCCCCTCGGCCAGATGTTCTACAACTGATGGCAGATTGTTTAGTCACTCATATCTTAAATTCTTAACCGAGTCACAAGGGCTAGCAGCATTTTCTTTGCTCACAGCCAGTCATTCTCAATTAATGTAAATGGATGCAGTTCTTAAGAAGCTGATGTACTTAAAAGCGGTCAATGATCCTTCACATACCAGAGTCTGAAATTCCTTCTGATGCTGGAAGATCACTGAAAAAATCCAAAGTTTACTTGAGATGTGCATGCTGATCCTTTGGCAATTCATGGAGAAGAAAGCCAGATGTCTTTTACTGCCTACTTGCATGAAATGTCATCAGCTTTTTTGTGGTTACAAATACATTTCATAAAATTCATTTATATTAAAGGCACCTCCTGATTCAGGAAGGTGCTGTGCCACCTTAAATTGTTGACATTTCAATCTTTACTAAAGAGGTAAGTATTTCATTCAGAATATGGCCATCATTAATAGTAATGCAGCCATTTTTTGCATGCTACACTGAGCATGCTGAGCACAGGGTACTTTCCTAGAGCTGCCAATAATTATTCGGATAGGTTCTTCTATCACACCAAGTTCAGTGCAGCTGCTAAGGACTGAAGCTTTGGAGGAAAAGTGTGTTCTGTGTTCATCTCTAATGATTTCTGGCCCATTTATATTCAAACTTAGCTTTAAAAAATGCCCTGTGCTCAGCACAGATAAAGTATGGCGTCTGATTTCTCTCATCCCCTACCCTGAGGAAAGCAAGGATCCTTAGAACTTCCTCCTTGACAGACAGCAGGAGGAACTCTCCCTGCATCCATGGAGAGACCTGAGGACGTCCTACCTTGATACCTAGATCAGCCTCTGGAGTAACCAAGGGAGGCTCTGCTCTCAAAGAAGTGAACCCAGGATTTACAATGAGCCCAGCACAAGGTGAAGCAAATCTTTGGGAGCTTAGGCAGCATGGGGAGTCAGTCAGGCAGTGTTCACATGTGATCTGTACTGATTACAGAACTAAATCAGAGTCAATGGTTTAACTGTTGAGAGTGCTCAGATTGCATGTGTCACAACCACCTGCCCAGACAGTGAGACCCCCGATAGCCTTGCAAGGAAGTACCCTTCACTGACTCTGGAAGGGTTCATCCTTGTAGGGAGATCAGAGGCTTTCCAATGGAAGGACAACTACATCTTCTGGGAATCCTTGTTTGGAAAAGGAAGAGCTACTTTTGTGGCCACAGGTGAAATGCAGTTTTCATGAAAGCTGTTAGAGCAGTGTGTGACACTTCCACCTGTTAGAGCACTGTGTGACAACTGTTCCAGGTGACATACAGATTTCCACACAAGGAAGCTGCACAAATTCAGGTTATTTATCCCTGATGGAAAACTTCAGGATTTTATTAGGGATCATCTTCTAGTTGCACACAAGCCAGAGCTCAACCCAAACTTGCCATTTATTTAGCTGGCTCTAGGCTGTTAGCTAGGTATTTATGCCTCAGTACCTCCAGGGTGCACTTGCTTGTAAAAAACGGTTGGGTCCATGTAGAAATAGGAGATTGTAATCAGCCACCTTCTGTACTACATCCTTCCTGTGAGAAGTTCTATCAATCTCAGTAAGAAATAAAGAAACCAGACATAATGGCAACCACCCCTCTCTTCTCTTAATTGCCAGTAACATACACGCATTCATTAGGGGAGTGCTTGGCAGGGGAAGGTTCACCTCCTTCCTCTCCCTACGCTTCAGCAAATCTTTACTCTCTTCAGTCTGTGGCAAAGAAAAGCTTTTTAAGTGCAGGTTGTAACCCATCTAACTTTAGCCCTAATCAAATCCACATCTGGAAGATATTAGGATTCATTGTAATTTTTAAAGTGGGGGTGTTAAGACTCACTCGTTTATATTTTTAAAAGTGATGTGAATGCTGTGTTCTGGACCTCTCCCAGTGCTTTGTACTTAAAAGTGTATTATAATTTCTGTTCCATTTTGTTGCCCTTTTCATTTGGGAATGGTTTTCTGCTGGCCTGTGATCTGCTTCATAATTCAAGTGGAAAGTTTCTGAAAATAAAAGAGGCTTTAATGCAAGACAAAAAGTGGTTGTAAGTTTTAAATAATAAAAAGGATCTGTATCTTTCTTGGAAGTGCAGTGATTTATAAGCTTCTGAGTGGATGAAGAAGCCTGGGTATTTTAGAAGGTGGGATGGATCTTAGAAACTGCCCTTTGGTCTTCTAATACCTTCATAAACACATATCTGGAGGATTTGAAGCTGAGACCTAGGTCACGTTTACTTGAAGAAGAAAAACATTTGAGGGAAACTTCTAACAGATCATTATGCCAAGGAGATGTGACTTCCACGTGCATCTGGCCCCTGGTTTGCCTACTCAGAGAATGAATATGCCTGTTTTAACAGCATGCTCTGGATAACAGGGCTATACATTTCACTTCTATACCCTATAGGGGAGGGTTCTATGGCCAGGAGATGCCTGTGCATGAAGCCTGGGGGATTCTGTTTTCTGTCCCTGCTCCAGATCAACCCCTTTGGCATGGGCAGGTCTTGAAGAGACCTCTCAGTCAAAGAAGGTCTCTCCCAGCAGAGAGAGTAAAGGCTGCAATTCATTTATCTTTGCCTCCAGTCCCACAAAGTGTTGGCCTTTAGACTTACCAGAAATAGGGTACAGGCTGCTCACTACAGACATCTGAAACTTAGGCGCATAGCAGAAAGGCAGGACTTCGCCTCCTTCAAAGAGGAGCAAGACCCTGCTCTATCAACAAGGTGGACGAACTATAGCAGTAGGACCCAGGGGGACTTTGGAAGATGCTATATGGGGATTTCCGACTGCTTCCTGACTCAGTAGGGTAAACAAACCCACATTCCTCTCCCAAGGCCCTGTAGTCATAAGGAAATAGGAACTACACAGCCCACAAGAGAGCTGATATGTACTTTGGGCAAATCCCAAATGTGGATAATTGAGGGACCAAGACTGTAGGGAGTGCCACAAAACACATCTCTACAGCCTATAGGTGGTCTTAGGCCTTTTCAGCTTCACTAAAAGTTTGAGCACAAAGTAGGAGTCTAAACAAACCTGGTTTTCATCCTACTTTAGTTTAAAGGAAATTAACACAGAGAGAGGACCACAGCTGAGTGTACAAAGGCACCAGGGAAGAAAAATGAGGGAAGGTCTGTGAGCACCTGGAGGTTATATCCAGGGGGACAAGAGAGCCCTCATCTTTGAATCTGGGGCCATGCTAATCCTCCACTACTGAATAGATTTATAAAGCAAATAATCTTAAATCTCAAAACTTGATTGGCATCATTTCTAACCAGATCAGTTACTGTGTCAGATCATTACTGTGTCTGAGGACTGTGATGTAGAATCCTTTTAAAGTCAGAAAACAACGGGGGAAAAAGCTTCAGAAATCGTGTCCTCCCAGGATGAATGAGAGTGCTGTGTTTTTAAATTGTTGAATACAGTGTGAACTTAAAAGGAGAGACCATATCCATTGTTCCTGAGGCAAGAACCACCAGTGGTTTCCTCTGAGCATAGTCCCTTTGCACAGAGCGTGCAAAGCAGCTGAAAGTGTCTCTGCATGACCTCAGTCAGCTTCTGAACAGACGAAGCAGGATGTGCAAGAAGCAGCAGCCACTGGGCGTGACTTGCCTATAAGAAATTCATAAGGCTAAATTTGCCTTGCAACTGCCTTTAAGCCCACTATAAGAAACTTATCATGTCTTGTTTGGTAGGCCCCTCATCATGCAGTAATTATCTCCCTTTTAGGAGCACACTGAGAGAAAGCACAATCAAATTGTCACTACAGCCAGTGGCAAAACCTGGGTTGAATTTGGCAGGAGTTGCAGCAGTGGATGCTGGCATCCTCCAGGCCAGGCTGAGAAACAAGAGGGAGTCTTCTCCAGCTGGAACTACAGCCTGGTAGAACTGAAAGTGCACGCTGGTGAGATATTTTCATTCTAAGAAACCAACTATTCCTGTGTTTTCTTTTTTCTTTTAAGTTGAACAACTTAAATAGCTTTCCTTTCTTTAAAACTTCTCTCAAACAAATCTTTTCATTACCAAATATGCATGAAAGTGATGGAACACAGGCTATGGTAAATTGGAAACTCATCTCTACCATTAAGACACTGGCACTTCTAATCCTCTGAAAGGTACACTGTGCTGTGAATTCAGCTTCTTCTTCTTCAACTTTTGCATTTAATTAATCTGTGTCTGAAGGGCATGTTCTTGTTACTCAGAAGCATGCCTCAGTGGTGCTAATGTTCAGCTGAGTGACCTCAAGTTAGTTAACAATTATCACCCTATAGTTTTCCAGCCAATTATCTCCAGAGGTACTAGAAAGGATTATTTATTATTCCTGTCCCACCTGGTTTAAAAAAAAAAAAAAAAAAAAAAAAAGAAAAAAAAAAAAAAAAGGTATTCCTGAAAATTAATTTAGTTTCCTTAAGGAAGATTATAAATCTACATTGTAACATTATTAAAAAGCTGTGCATTTTAGACATGTTTTTAATCTATCTAGATATTCATACAGTTTCTCTAGTGC
This sequence comes from Eurypyga helias, assembly GCF_000690775.1. Lineage (NCBI taxonomy): Eukaryota > Metazoa > Chordata > Aves > Eurypygiformes > Eurypygidae > Eurypyga > Eurypyga helias. Next base: position 74,331 of record NW_010267707.1, read on the forward strand.
AATAACAGTCTTACAGTTGCAAAGTGTTTTGGGTTGAGTTGGTTTCTTTGTCATATAAAAGGGAGTGATAGTGGGTACTGAACTCTTTTTGGATTAATTAATTTTATTATAACTAGACGTCATGGCAAGGCACAAGGGTAAATAAATCACAGTTTATTACAATAGTGAGTGTTTTTCTTGGTATTGTTTCAGAACTCAGAAAAACACCAAAAACTAAGACTTCAGTGTGCTAAGTGTTGGACAAAGAAAACAAAAACATAGTCCATGCCCCAGAAAATAGGCACTTTAATTATGAGACAAGAAGATAGCTCTTTGGTGACCAGGAAATAGGAGACAGATACAATGGAAGTAGATGAACAGGATTAAGATGACATAGGATGTCAGTGGGAGATGCAGTTCAGTAAGATAACTGTAGGTGATCACATTTGGGCAAACCACAGTGAATTCACATGGATATTGAGGGAAAAATACACTCTCAAATGTGCAAGAAGGATAAATGCCTGGGGAGATTTGTTCCACAAGAATAAGAAGTTTTGTTTGCAATTACATGTGGTAGCACAAATTGTCACTACATCTGGAAAAGAAAAGGTTAAGAAATGCACTTCTAGCCCCAAGGGTTTGGGCCTGGCAAGCCTGGGTGGCATAGGCAACCATCCAAAGAAGGACTGGCACAGAGGAAGGAAGAGGTCTATTGAGGTTTTTTGTTTCCTCTCCCCTGGAATAACCATCTTTATAAGAAGGAGGCCTAGTTCCCCTAAGGAGGGGTCTTTGGGGGATATTGAACATACACTTTCTGTAAGGGTGACAAAAGACCACAACAGATTTCCGTTGTGACTTCCCCAGAGTCCTTAAAGCTGAAATGTCTGGCCATGATTGTTAGGTATCCGGCACTTTCACAGTATAAACCCGACTGCAAAAGGCCCCCATTTCCCCATGATATTTGTTCAATGTATCTCAAGGAATTAAACAGGAGTTCCTGCCCTGCCCTCATGCAACCAGAGGATCACCTGCAGGATTTGCGTCTGCTAAATTTTTTTTTTTTTTTATTCTTGCACCTCTCTATTCGCCTCAATTACTTAGCATTGATGCACTCTACACATTTTCTTTTTGTCCAGCTGTACACTCTTGCTTAGTTGTTATGAAGGATCTGATGCAGAAAGCTGAATGAAGACTATGTACCCCTTGTAGACAGGATGTCTTTAGTTCTAACAGGACGGCAGTTAGTGAAGAGGCTAACTTTGCTGCACGTCAATACAGTCTATGCAAGCCAGCCAATTTTCTCTATTATTCTATGAGAATATAATTTCTTTCTGGAGTGTTGTGAATACTTGTTCTTTCATATGGACAGTTTTAATGGATCATTTCTCTAGGAATAGTACACAATACTTCAGGGCACTTGACATTTATGCCAAGGATGTAGGGCAAAATTCTATTGTACCTTACAAATAGCTGTGACTATGCTATTAGAAACCAAGAGCCAGATAACATCAACTGCCAGAGCATTTTGTCCCACAATGGTGCATAGGGTGGGATTCCTAAGAGCAAAAGTGACATCTGTAATGTTTATAAAATCTGTGAGATGTGTTTATCTCCATCATAATGCTGTGTGTGCTTTGCCGAGCTGTAAATACCAGTCTATGAGTGTCAACCATGAAAATATATTCCCTTCAAAACTCCAACAAAGAATAAAAGGCAGTAGCTTTGTGGCCTAGGCCATTGAATTTTCCTGAGAATTTTTCCAGCTTGCTCTTCATAAATTTAATGGCTTATAAATTGGATTTGGTATGATTGTCCTGGAAACCAGATTCTCTCATGTTTACGTTCTTATCTCACCATCCTTGTCTCCTAGAAGAGCCTAAAGTAATACAATTAATAGTCTATTCCTGAAACCACTGATCTATGCATCTGATTGTTTTAGAAAGACAATGATACAAATGCTCTTGAATTTGTAGTCTTGTCCTTGAAGGAGTGGAAATACAATACCAGTATACAGACAAATTCAGTTTTAAAGAGGGCTTGAATAGTCATGTGTAATCTAAAATGCCTTCTCTTACCAGCAGTGTAGGAGTGATATATGCAATATATGTGGAAGATGTGCTCTCTGAAGTAAATATTCACCTAGCATGCTTATAAACCTGGCCATAGTAAAGGCTAATCACAGTTAACAGTGAAAAGTGTGGGGGAAACAAACTAGAAATATAGTGCCAACAGTAAACTCCTCACATTGCAGAACCCTCTTGAAGAGCTGATGCAAACATCCCCAGACTCCTAATTTATCTGGCTTCTTCTATTTTATTCACTTTTATGCTTCTTATAAATATCTGTCACATATCTGCTTAGCTGCATTAAGCCGCTGAAGAAGGAAGACTTTGAAACAGAGAATTTAAAATGTTGAACAGGCCAGTGATCACAGGACTATGTAATTAACCAAAACAAGTAATTCTCTTCTATGGCATTGCATATAATATAAAACCCCAATGATATTTAAAAAAAATCAACAAATGAAAACAAGGCCCAACTATCTCCATATTCTGTCAGATTTCATTTCTCTGTGCCCTCTTGTACAGAACAAGCATCAGAAATGAAATCTTGACAAAAGGTCGCCTATACCACCACAGCTTTGGACTGAGATGTGAAATGGAAACTATTATCTCAGGCAGTGTCTCTTACCAGTGCCACACTCACATAAATTATTTTGTCATCGTTTCCACTTCTCGTTGAATCCTAGATGAATGGGGCTAGCTCACAGGCTGAGCGCAGGAATATCTTGGTAGAGCCGCTGCTTGGTGTTGCACCAGTCATTTGCCAGTATCCTCAGTGACTTCTGTGGCATTAAAACATCTGAACTTCTGCACTGGCCCCGTTTCCTCACATTCATACCAAAGAGAACCAGCCTGAATGGCCCAACTGCTCCTCACCTCTCAGGGTCTCTGCAGACAGTGAGCATTAGTGACCCCGGCAGGAACCTATAATTTGGAAAAGGAACATTCATTTTGAAATCTGTGAATTCTGTTCAGTTTCCTGAGACAGTAGGGTCGAGTCTGATGTTTAACTGTCCTTGCCAAGCAGGCTTGAATGCTCTTATCTGCCTCTATAAGGACAGACTTTAGCAAAGCCACAGGACTTGTCATCTACCATCTTTGTACATAACCATCTTCACAGCATCTTCATTTTTCCTCTGGATCAGCAAACAGGACAAGGAAGCATTTACCTTCCTGCCTGATGTCTGGTGCCTCTGATCCAGTCCCCAGCCTAGTCCCCTTTTTAACTTGAACTGTATCTCTTCCTGACAACAAAAGCACTGAGGACAAAGCCAGCTAAGACATAGAGGTGACTTAGTGAGCAAAAAGTGTTGGTGAAAGTGTCACTCTAGAGTGGCAAATGGTGCCTGTATTGGCACCACTACCATGTACCGCTCCCCAGAACTGATTTCTGAAGGTGAGCCCAGGAAGATCTGTGTCCCTGGGGCTGGTGTCATGGGGATTAAATGAAGATGGTAACTTTGAAAGTTGTACCTTCTCCCCATCTCAAAGTAGCGAACAGAGTCCTGCTCAGCCCAGTAGGCAAGGAAAGCAAGGATCACTCCTTCTATTTGATTTCCTTTAAAGGTGAATTTCTCATGGAGAGAGATTCAGTCAAAAGGCTGGAGCTTCAGCTGCAGCATTTAAGCAAAAAATTTATGTTATGAACCTTTCATTTATTTGAGACAGCTTTATGTCTGCAAACTCTTAAGAAGGATATTTTTCAAGGGTCTGTTTAGATGGAAGATAGTGTTGGTTTAACCCCACTTTGCAGATGATGATAATGAAAGAAAAAAACTTGCCCACTGATACTGCATATCAAAATACACCATATCCCACAATGGTGTTGGATTCCAAATACTCACAGAATCAATGGAAATTTATGTTTGACAGAGGTGGTGACCACTGACACCTTTTCTACCTCAGCAGTCTCTCTAGTCAACCAAAACTGTAACTGCGTTATGCTGGCACATTAATCAGTTCCATTGAGCAAGGTGTCTTTTGCACCAATGCTATTACTGAATTTATAGTATGAGTCTGCTAAGATCAGGAATACTCTCACCAAAGACCAAGATTTTGAAGTGACCAGAGCAGGGAGTTGGAGGGTATTCAGACACACATTAAAATGTCAAAATAATGTTTCCTGCCTGTTCTTTCCAAAATATTTTATTAATTCTAAATAATGAGTGCCAACTGCATGTAGTTTCATAAAGAATAGTAATTCTTAATTTTACACAAGGGAAGGGGATTCATCCTGGCCACAGAAAAAAGCCAGTGTCCGAATGAGAGCTTACATCTAGTAGTACTAGCCTCTAAACCTGACAGTAGCCTGTTAGATTTTGCCTAGTTGCCAGTCTAAATTAGCCGTTAATGACTTCTCCAACTCCCATTTGCTTACTGCAGCAGAATAAAGACCATAACATGAGAGGCAAGAAAAGGTCTGTGCTGGGACTCACAAATCTGAAAAATAAGTTATTTTCAAAAGCTGCTTTTTTCTTAGATGTGATGTGACAGCTGCCCTCAGAAAAACACAGACAGACAGATGGGTAGGGAATACTTTTGTTATGAGCTGAATCCAACATACAATTTAATAATCTTAAGTCAAATATCCCATAGTGAAAGAAGAGAAATGGAACAGGACAAGGTAATGACATGTTTCCCCAAAATCTTCCTCTTGAGGGATGGGGAGGGAAATACTGAAGGGATTTCTACATACCTCTGCTTAGTTGCAATTAGAGGAGGCTCCTAGACAAATTAACCTACTCTAGAGCATCCATTTGGGTATCCTTGGGGATACAAAGAAATGGTGCTGTGAGCCAGAGACAGAACACTGGCCTTCTCTGCCCTGCCATCAGCTGCAGAAGTCATACAGGGCTGTGACCCCATGGAAACCAGGAGGCTAGGAGCAGGAGCATCTACGTTCCCACGAAACAGTATCCAGTCATAGTCCATTCACAACACAGAGGATATCAAGGCCTCCTGCTGACTCTCTTAAAGGCTAATTAGACTGGAAACTCTTGGCAGGTCTTTACAGGAATTGTGCTGTAGGGACTGTTCAGTCATTTCAGTGCTTCTAATAGGGTTACTTGACATACAGTACCTGCAGAAATCCTTATGGTGTTTCTCTGGATCCCTTTCTTTCCTCCCTGCTTGCATGCCAACGTCATTATTGCATGCAACATTTATTTTCATTTTCAGCCTTCTGCTGCACCTGAGCACAAAGGATGACAGATCTGCTTCCATACATCTGCTGTTTTGCAACTGTGCCATGGGCAAGTTGAGCTTGCTAAGTTAAGGATCATGGTTTAGTTCCTATGTGCTCGCAGATGGGCCAGCAAACACAGTGTGAGCTGAAACAAAATATCTCAACTCATTGTGCCAGGCAAGAGTTGCTGCAGCAGATTTTTAGGGTGACTGTTTGTATTCCTGCGCAAGCTCCCAAAGTGCTGCTGAAGTGACAGCCTGTTTCTTTAAGAACTGCTGCTACAGAAGGTTATAACACAGTGATACAAGGAAATTGCTGCAACTCCCTGCATGTTTGATTTCTTGAACTATCAGTAGAAATGCTCCATCTGTGTCTTCCCATCTGTACCGCACGTTTTGGCAGTACAACATGCCAAAACTTCTCCTTTCCTCTACTTCCTTCCTCCCCACAAGGCCCTCATCCCTCCTCCCCCTCTAGCTCTCCTCTTTCTTCAGAAATACTGGGGAGAAAATAACATCCAATGCCGGGTTGCTGTTTCTGTCTCTTGTTTTACTTCTGATTCTGCTGGAGGCAGAGGACAAACCTTGTCATCTTCCCACTCTGCCCTGCAAGGACTACATGGGTTACAAAATTCAAAGGGTCTGGCTCACGGTAAAACCTGTGATGGAGGCAGGAAGACTCTCAGAGAGAAAGATGATGTAGTCTTATAGCTGCAGGGATTCCTGGGGAAGAAAGCCAAAGTAGGAGGAAATGTGGGGTGAAAGGCCAGAGGGAGAGGAGGTCGGATGGAGCTGAGCCCAGGAAGGGAAAGGAAACCCTGCAGGGTCAGTCTCCCACTGCCAGGGGAGAGATGGTGTCGGCACTGCTGCCCTTTGCCTCCCCGTTACTGCTGCTCTCCGAAGGCATCCCGGCCCATCATGCTCTCACAGCAGCAGCAGCAGCAGCAGCAGGCTGAATTTGCACGGCTGTGCCACAGGCAGAGGAAAACCATGGCTGGTTTGATGCTCCCAAAATCTGCTGCTGGAGGCAGCTGCTGACTCTTTCCATGTGGCTGACTGTCAAAATGAATTCCCCTACTTTGAATACTTACAGATTCCCTTTGGGTCTTATTCACAAACAGTATTCGGACTACTGCATGCTCGTCAGCATGTCTGCTACTCCTAGAGTTATCACTTATTTTATCACAAGAGTGTTTGTTTGTCTGGATTATTTTGGAAGGACAGAGGCAGAAGAAGGGAAAAGACTGTTTTTTCTAAAAATTGTGAATTTTTTTTTAAAATGCCAGAGACATGCTGGGTTTGTATTTTTCATTTTTTACATAACTCAGTCACCTGGTAGAGAGCATTAAAAAAAACCCAACAGTGACTTGGCTTGCCACAGACATCTAACAAATAATAAACAATCAAAGCAAAGTGATTACAAGCAACCCAGAGGCAGAAAACAATTCAGTAGGGTGACTCATATAAACTGTCACAAGCAAGGAGAGCAGTCACAGACAAAGCATTAAACCCTCAAAAATGTCCCAGCAGCATGCACCAGGTAATCCTGAAGGGAGTCTGACTTGTAAAAGCTTTCAAAGCTCCTTCCTCTCCTAGACTGCCATCCAATAAATCTTCTGAGAACATCCTTACATGTGAATGTGAGTAACTGTAATGGAAACTTTCATATGCTTGCAGTTAGATAGGTGCTCAAGTAGTTATACTGGATCCACTATGTAAACATGAGCAAGATTTAGTGTTTTACAGAACATAGCTGCAAACAGTAAAATGAGCAGGAGGCACAAAACCTTTTCCCTGGGTTTCCTGGAGCAAGCATAGTATTTAATTGATGGTTATAGTTTCTCATTCCTACTTCTCCCTTTTTCCCTCCCTCTTCCTCTGCCGGCATGAAAAATTCACACACAGAGAATCTCACGGTGTCCTAATCTGACCCCACTACTAGAAGCAATATGGACAGCATTTAGGTATGGAAAAAAAAACACCAAACCACAAAGCCATGTGAAAACAAGCTCAGTGGGCTCTTTGTTAAGAATTAACATAGCTTCCTCTCAGGAGAGCAAGTAGCTGTGTTTAACACTGGTCTGGCAGCAGCTTCTCTGATGGTACACCTCAGCCCTTGTCCCTGCAGGCAGCCTAGCTGCAGGGCACCTGGATGCCAACTCAGGGGTGGGTGCAGCCACCACGCCATGGTGGATACTGCTCCTGTGAGAAGGTGCTTGGGCTGTTTCTCCACTGACGGGTTGCCCCTGGGGTTATTACTGAGCAGCATCCTGTGTACCATAAGGTATCGTTTTCATGCATGAGTAAGTAACAAGTCACTAGTCAGTCTTGTTACACCAGTGCGTAACAGCCTGCTGCTGCTATAAATAAGTGCCCCTCTCCCAGTTGCTCCCTGGCATGTTCACACCCCAGTTAAGATACTGGTGTCCAACAGTATTACTTGGCTCAGCTTAGTATGTCTGGACCTAGCAATTTTTGAGGCTGGCACATCAGACTGTTTATCATCCTAAATCAGGAAAAAACTAAAAATTATGGTGTTTTCTTAGGGCTTGGCTGTGCATGTCCTTAGTATACTAAATGTTTCAGAAATTATTCTCTTACAGATGCCCAGCACATGTTCCTACAATGTTTCACAGCTGTGTTTTCACCACACGAATCCCCCAACCCCCCTTGCATGATGCGCTCAATGGGCTTTTAAGGCAGTGCCCTCTGCTTCTAATAGTTATTGATTCCCTGAATGCAGGGGAATATGGATTCAATTAGCTGGTCATAGCACTGTAGTTCAGGGCTTGTCAGCATTTCCAGTATATAAGCTTCTGTTTTCAAGGTTTATATAACATAACCATAAAAATTCAGTCTGCATTAAACTTGGCATTCACGGTCTTTTTACAGATGATTTGTTCATAATATGCACGAATTAATTTTATGATTTTAGAACCATTGATTACTGCAAACATATAGTGAGTTTCCAACAAAAGTTTCTTGAAGATGGACACTTCTGATGAAAAATTCCTTGCAGAGACTTCTGCAGGCACTGTGGACTGCCACCCCAGAGCACAAAAATTCCCTGTTGCAGAGAATAGAAATAATCTAATAGCCCCTGAAATCAATGCCCCTTTAATGTAGGTCATGACTTATCCCAATGATTTTGCTCAAGCTGCTTATGGCTGTCTCTTTTCTCCAGAAATATTCACTTTCTCATGTTTCCTCTTCACCCTCCAACAGCAGTTGGGCCCTAGTGCTCTAGAAAAATTTTTAGGAAGTGCTTACCCATATCCTTACCTTAGCTATAAAAGTGGGGACATCTCCCCATCCTAGGAAAGGACCCCTACCTACACACCTTCAGGCTGTGACTGCAGTGCAGCCTATACTGATCTCACTACTGGGTCTGCAGTGCCCCTGCTGCCTGCCTCTCCCCCCTCCCCCTCCCAAGATGTGCATTTCTGCCCCCTTGGCACCATTCATTTTTCAGCCAGGTCTAGAGAAGGGTCAGGAACGTGGCCACTGACAACAGCACTGGCTAATGCAGTGGTCTTCTCCATGGCAATAATGCACACACTCCCAAAAGCCAGCTCACCAACGTCCTCTGACATTCGCAAGGCAGCTTGGATCCTAGCGGCATCTTTCCAGTAAAAGCAAGGACTTCCTAGATGGAAATGCCTCCTGAATTAGGGCTCAGCAGTAACTGTGAGATGCTGGTGCTCAGGGGGACAATATCTTGCTTGGAATTCACTGGGGCCTGTGATTCAAAAACCTTTGCCTCTCAGCAAAGCAAGACGCTGCCAACCAGCTGACTGATTGCAGCACAGTGAGAGCCAGACAGCTCCAGGTTTCTTGCTCCAGCTGAGCTGGGCACTCCTGAGAGCTGCTGCTTCTCATCATGGCAGGGTAACGCGCTTGTAGAAAATGATGCAATATCTAGCTTTCCCCTGCAGCTGCAATCCAAGGTCGGAGCAGCCAGCATCCCCCATGTCTTGCGGTGGTGGGCTCTTGAGAAGCAAGCATACTCGTGGCTCCCAGCTCCTGTGGAGCTCAGTGGCAGCCTGGTGAGTGTGAAACTATAACCCCTGCCTTTCTTTTTCCTTCTCTTCTGTGTTTAATGATTCAGTGTTTGAAAACGAGGAGTTCCTACTATTTTCTATAAATTGCCCAATCCTCTTAACTGTTTGTTTGTTTGTTTGTTTTCTCCTCTAGCCCTACACCTTCCTCACTTTATCCCCTCTTGTCATTACTATACCAGAGCAATACTCCCACCCATTTTCCTCTCCTTTTGATCATTCCCTCACTTTGTTCCCCCTATTATTCTCTGATAGACAGCTGAAATACGCTCAGTGTTTCAGGGCTTGGTATTATCATTGCACACCATCAAGCTGCCTAGCATGGAAGGTGCAAGTCTGACATTCAGAACAGTTCTACCTGAGACCACTTCTCATTGCCCAGTCTGCTCTGCCTGGGTGCATCTCTTCACCACATCCTGACAGTAAGACAGATTGAGATGTGTGTCTGAGGTGTGGACACTGTTCCTTTTTCCATGCTATGCACTGTTCGGTTTCCACTGGAGGGAAACCCTCTGCACGGGCAGGGTGAGTTGCAGCTGATCCTCTGAGCTCGGCAGCTTGGGGACAGGGTGGGATCACTCTCAGAGCATGTGCCCTTCAGAATAGGTGCAGCCTGAATACCTGTTTTTTAAGATGTTTAATTTTTTTTAACTTTTCCATTTTTATGACCTAATATTGCTTTTCTAGCTGAAGTATGTCTTTTACTGTAAGTATTGTTGAAATACACTGACTTCTAAAATACTTAAAATAGCACAAATGTTTATAATATACTTGGTATAAGGATGGCATATTAAAACATATTTGCATCTCAAAAATTTTAACCTAGAGCAGGCTTGATATTATCTAAATAATTTGTTTAAGAAAACATAATTTCCTCCTCTTTCAGGGGAAATATAATATTTACAAAATCTTATCTTCACGAACAGAATTAGTATTTTAAGCTTGCAAATTAGAATTTGCACACTAAGGAGTGTCAAGATAAAAGGAATTAGGAATAAGTGATCAGCAAAGGAAGAAAAAAAATTGCTGAAATGTATCACCATTACTACATTAATATATGGCAAGCTTATGACAGGTGAAAGTATAAGGACTTATTTGCTAACGCACAATACTCTCTATGGAACATTGATTTAAATATAGCCATGCCTTCTTCTCTTCAGTGGGTCATAATGTAGTAGTACTATGTCCTCTGACGTCCTCTACTTTCACAGTTGATACAGGGATCCAACTCGAAAAATCAGAGAAAATGGGTAGGAAGCATAGCAGCAGACTGCACCCATTGCCTTGATATTTGCAGTGATATAGAACCAGTGCATTTCTGGAACTGTTAAGAATTGTTATCCCTCATGCTAGGACTATGCATATGTGTAGTCACTCAGCTATGGATTAAGGTGACATGCTTTGCAGCAGCACAAATTGTACTGGTATCATTAAGGCTGAGAAGACATTTCTGTGCCATGAATGGTAGCCTCTCTGTTCCTTTTCTTGTGTGTGTCTGTATAGGTACTAGCGTAATGACAACTATGTATTCAGATAGTCACAATATGAGCGACAGTAATGGCTATAAAGGAGCTATAATGCTGTGTCAATTAAACAACATGCATTTTAAAAATGCTTAAGTCTGAAGCCACATAATAGCTTGCAATCATTCAGAAGGGTTTTTAATAGCATATTACTTAAATCAGTCTGTGTCAGCTGTCCTCAGCTCACTGTGGGGTGAAGGTCTTTTTTGCAGTCTTCCTGGCTGGATGTGCACTGTATGTGGCTACTGCAGATTGGCAAGAACAGGATGACTTTCTTCTCCAGGACTTCCCCAAGTGGTTTTTCCAATTGTAATGTAGGCTCATGCTCTCTTAACAAAACTGTGACCTTTATTGGTATTTATTACTTTCAACACATTTTTAAAAGATGGCCAGGTAACTATAAAGGGGTTTTCATTGCTGCCATAGATGCAATATATTTCCTGTAGGTTAGATAACTTTTTTATTAGAACTTGTGAGCTTGTAAGCAGTCTGCCCCTGGGCCATCCCTTCTGCTCACCCCAGCCCTGAAGGGAGAGGTCAGAGCCTCCATTTTAACAACCTGACTATGCCTCCACATGGCCAGCCATATGGGCTGCACTGCTCCTGTCCAAGCTCTCTGAGACAGCATGGTTTGCTGAAAGTAGCTTAAGCCTTTTGTCTAGGATGACACCTACAGATTTGTCTGAGGCCATGCCCGTGAGTACAACAGACGCCATTTGTGCAGCTGCCAGGGCTGGGGCTGGATCCAAGATGGCAGTGCTGCAGGCCAGGGTCTGGCAGTGGGAAAGCAGTGGTGCAGTGAGTAAAATCTTCAGGAGGCATCATCGCCTTCACACTGGGGGCCATTCCTGTCCCTGCCAGTCGGACCCTCGTGCTGGCCTCAGGCCCTGACATCCCCTCACTCAGTGGATTTTGTAAAGATTGTGTAAAACAGCCCTGTAAACCCGCTAGCACTTCCCCATGGCTGCCGAGGGGAGCCATGCTGCATGGCAGCTGCCCACCCACGCTCCGTCCTCAGCTCCTGCCCTCCCTGGAACATGACGACATGCTCTCCAGGGCAGCAGCTTCTCTAGCTCTTCAGTGAAGTAGCCACAGAGACTCTGGGGGCCTTTTTGTTCTTTTTTTTGGTACATTTTATTGAGATGATAATGGTGAGGTGTCAGACTTTTCTGAATGCTCAGAAAGAGCTCCTTTCTGGATCTTCTGTCTAGTCAGCTTGTCACTCTGGGGCGTTACGTTACACGGAAGGTGAGAAGAGTCAGCAGCAGCTGTCACATGCAGTTGATGGTGTTTTATGGGGTCAGTGGTTTCTAGCTCCTGCAAAAGAACCTAGAGTAGCTGAATTTGGGCTCCTCCTCTGGCTTGCTCTCCTCAGGGAGGGCAAAGGCAGCAGCTCTGTTAGTGCTTTTTCCATGCCAGGCTCACTGCCCTTCTCACACGTTCCAGAAAGCACGTTCCAGCTCTCCGACTGCAGATACTGACTAGCCGGTAGCAGGGGGAGCACTTGGGTAGCATAAGGAGGCAAGCCAAGCTTAATCTTTCATTCACAGATTACCTTTCTGTGGTGTTTCTTCTCTCCATGTTGGGCAGTATGCAGTACACAGTTAACTTAGGTGAATATCCAGGGAAGGTTTGGCATTCACATTGCTCAGGCTGAGCCCAAGCTGACCCCCAAAATGCTTGGAAGGGGCTGATGGTAAAAGGTGTTTCCAGTCACTGTTCACGAAGCCCATAGAAAGGCACCATTACCATTTTTAGCCAAGTGTTTGCATGGCAATGCATTGCAGTGTTGCATCTGGCCATGTTGTTATGCCCAAAACACTGAGGGCTGGAAAGTATGTGGGCATCTGGAAGTGGGGCCCAACTTGTAAGCTGCTCAATATCTGCAGCATTTTGTAGAATTGCTTCAGCATGAAGAGTTACTGCTAGAGACATAAAAATATATGTTTGGTTGGGTGAAAAATGGATAGTGCAGATTTTGGTCTTTCTAGACTTGAAAGTTCATTGTGGACATGGGTCTGGTTCTCATTGTGCCAGGAGAGATGCCCTCAGCCTTGCATTTGTCCAGCACTGGGACTTGTACAACACAGTGCCTGATTTAGGGAATTACAGTAATAAGAACACATGCCAGATGAAGGACAGTCTATTGGCCCCTTCCAATCCTTTCATCTAACTCAACGGGAACATTTTCTCAACTTTCACTCATCCTAGCGTTTGTTTATTTTTGTTTTCTACCCCTCCGGTTTGTTTCCATTATATGCTTTTCTCCATTTTCAGCTGTTTGCTACCTTCCACCTCCCCTTTCAAAAGATTTCCCAGCATTCTTTAAATTTGTTGTTGTGAAGTTTCATCTGGCAAATCCCACCCCCCATTTTGTTTCCCCAGAGGTACATTTATATGCTAAATGGGCTCAGTTCCTACAGAAAATGAGAGTTTAGGCACAGAGGGATGTGAAAGGCATCTAGCACATGGCTCAGCTCCACACTCTCTCCCACGGTGCAAATGCAGAGTGAAGTAGTCATCACAGGAGCGTGGCATGGTGAGGCAGAGATGCTGTGTGGCATGTCCTCACCTTCCTCTGGTCCAAGTTGCAGCTGGAGGAGGAGAGCTCACTCAGCTGATGTATGCGAGCCTCCTGCTAGCATCCCAACCAAGGACTGGCACTGAGAGAACCAGGATTTTCCTTTACGTGGCCCAGTTAGATGCCACCTGGATACAGTAGCATGGCAACAGGCTGCTTGGTAGCTGTGCTAGAAATGAAGCAGTAACCATTTTTCGATGTTGCTGTCTCCAAGGAGAAGTTCAATATAAGTTAGTCCCTTAACATCAGTTTGACATCAGCCTATGTCTTTGCCACATTAATTCAATTTATTACCCATTTTGATCCACACTTTGCATTCTATTTAGGATGCCAGGGGACCTGTTCATCCCTAATGACTGAGGAAGCATTTGTGTTTTATAAGCTATTTGGGACACACCATAGGGAACTAAAAGTGTCTGGTTAATTTTCATTGTTAAATTTACCATGTACCCAATTCTGATGCCGTTGAGATTGATAGCAAACTTGCCAGGGACCGCTGCAACTGAAATGCTTTCTGAAATTTAAGGAACCCCATCAAAGATGTTCTCTCCCCCAAAAAAAGCCTACTGGTCCCTTCATAAATAATGTATGGAAAATGTTATCGGGGGTGGGGAAGAAATTACAAAACGTTAGTTTGTTGTTCTGTCTTTTATCTCTAGCTAAACTTTGATCTCTAGAAAATGTTTCTACTGTCATGTGTAAGAGTTTCCTTAGTCTTCACTTGGTAGCATATTAAAATTCAGCTGACTAATTTCACTGGTTTTCTTTGATCTCTTTCCTTCAACGTGAATTACTCTATCTGAAGAGTTTCATGTTTGCCTGAGCAAAATTCCTCTTCCTTACCCTGTACATTCAGACATTTGGGAGTTTCCCTGTGCTGCTTTTTTCCTACCTATCCTTGCTTCTTCAGGCATATTGTTCCTTCTCTTTGCTTGTGCTCTTCTTTCCAGGTGGTGTTTGCTGTCTCAGGTATTCTGACTGATGCAAGTGATGGGTACCCTAGCTTTCCCCATCTCCTCACCCCAGTTGCCCCTATGGATTACAAAGCCATATAGAACATTTTCCATGCTAGGGTGAGTCTGCATTGTTGCAATGCTTGCGATCATGTAGATGTCTGGACCATGCACTTTGCCCAGCCCCATCCTAGGAAAAATGGACAAGCCATGGCAGGAGATGTGCCAGGACACTTTGCCTCAGAAATGCAGTAAAAGACTTATACGCCAGGCCATGGAAGCAGCAGCATCCCTCTCAGTGTACTCCCTCAGCCACCCAGAACACAGATGATTATAGAGACAGACGCGCTCCCTACATCTCCCACCCACTCACTGCTCATTTGCTCCTGAAGGGAGCAAAGAAAACATATTTTCCTTGTTCCCATATAAATAGACCCCATTGCTGTCAACCCCCAACCTATGAGCACCATGCACATATGCTCGTGTACACACACTCATACTCCACCTGCTTCTTTCCACACAAGATACATGTTAACTCTGCAGAACAAAAAGCACTTTAAGAAATCCTTAGAGATGAAACAAGGATTGGCTAGAATGCTGTTTACTTGTGGTTTATAATTCGACAGTTGTGAAATCAAACTACATATTATGGTCCACACTTCTTTCATATAAGGATGTACTGCCTGTCCTGAGAACAGGAAGGTATTTTCTCACAAGCCAGTGCAGAACCTGGAACATAGAGTTTTATCTAGATGGATTCTCGTAATATGGTAGTTTCACCTGTCATTTCTGCCAGATGATGCTTGATGCTTACCTAGATTTGTCTATTAGAGTTGGAGAGTATACTTTTTCAGACAAACAGTTCTTCATATTATGTTCTAGTAATGTGCTTCTTATGATTTTACATATATTGGTGCAAATTAAAAGAGGAATGAATCTGCAGGACTCTGTACTGGTAGGGTGATATGCTGGAGAAGAAGAAATCACAGACTTTCCTTTCTGAAGAAGCCTCAGTGTCTTGGGACAAACCCATCAAGCGGTATTCCACCACACGAATTATTTTCATTGAGCTCCAATTTTTGTCCATTATCGTCAAAACTTTGGTAACATATGGAGCTTGAACTGCAGAAGAGTTACCCAGTTAACCCAACTGATTTTTTGAGACACACATAGCCAAGGTGTCTGGGCAGCTGAGAAGAGGGTTTCTCCTCTGATTGTGCCCCACCTAGCCTCCTGCTAGAGAACAGCCATCCTGGGAGCAAAGGGAATTATTTAATTTCATTGAATGTGTCAGTTCACCACCTCCAGCTATCTATGACCTAGGCAGCTGCCCATGATACATACTTGTCAGGGCTGCATGGTGCTTGTCCTGAAAGGTGTAATGCTATGCCCTGCAACGCTGTGGGTTAGCCTCATATACCATGACGTTTTTTGTGTGCTGATGGTTTAGCTCTGCAGATCCTCATGCTATCACCTGCTTTGTTCCTCTCCTTTTCCACACCACTGACCATACAGGATTCCAGCCTGAGTGACAAAGGTTTTCTCTCCCGAAATGATGTCTGGGACAGACACGTCTCAGACACTGTGTATGAGAGCGCAACAGCTCTCACCAGCAGGGTTACTCTGAGCTCAGCAAATCAATGCTGTTTCTGCTGAGAAGCAGGAAGAAAGTCTCCACTAGTAGAGGAGGGGTGAAGCACTCACTGACTTGTCAGATCACATCATCTCACAAATGCATCATGTAAGGCAGCCCCTCTGAAAAAGCAGTTTAACTCTCTGCTTCGCCATCATGCTGATGATGAGATAGTAATTTAACGTATCAGCACCTGCATTGTTTCCCTACCGGAGCTATGGGTTCTTTAGGTCAGATGTAGCTAGCTATTGGCTGGTGTCATTTCATGATTTATCACGTACATGACAGACATTTAACTTTGTTACTTTTTGCTGTGTCTTTTCTCTTTATGCACTTTACAATGAAACTGCAGCTCTATTGTTTTTTCCACCAGCAGGCAGACACAACAATCCAAGACACAGACTGCTGTAGGACAAATGTGGGGAGAAATGATAATTCATTTTGCCTTAACTGCTTGCATGCTTGGTGGGAGCAAGTAGTAAAAAATGTCAGCCTTCTCTGCCTCAATTTTGCCGTCTAATTTCCATATATCTCCTCTTGGTTCCGATGTGCTCCACCCCCAACTCCCCCCCTTCCAGCTTTGCTTCTGGAGATTATGAGCTCTGAAGATTAGTACTTTTTCACAGCTCTATAGGTATTGACAGCTGTTTTCTCCCACTTAATGCAAAGGATGCATGCATCCAAAATCTTGTATTTACAATCAGGCTTCTCATTCATTGTCATGGCCCTGGCCAGGTAAACCACAGAGGGCAAATGGGAAAGTGGAAGTTTGGTGTACTCAAGCTTCCTGAGTTGCTCCCAGGGCATGGAAAGCGTGCTCCCTGGTATTTATAGCATGTCATTAATATCTAGGAATGAAATACAAAAATAACCCAAGGAGAAATAAGAGGGAAGAAATCACTTTATGCAAATGTAGTCAGCAAGTTTTTAGAGCTAATGGCTTGAGCTGGCTGGGAATGCTCCAACAGCTGTGGAGGCTTCCTGTCTTCTTCTCAGTGGGAACAACATTGATTCACTGGGCGCAGTACAGTCCTATGCCTGACGAGCAGGTAAAAAACTGCTGCTAGCACTAGAAAATCACTTCTGGGTAGACACGCTGAGTATGCAATAAACTACATGATGTGGGACAGTTTAACATACTTAAAGTAAGGAACATGGGCTCAAGCGCTGTGTGGCGTATCATTCTAGCCCTAACCATGACACATTATAAGTAGGATGCGATTTAATATCTTTTTCCCCTGTCTGGTAGCCCACATTTGGCTCCGCAATTCACACGCACCTGAGATGGATGGAGGGAAACCATGCCTCCGTAATCTGCTGTGCCGCAGGAGTGGGGAAAAGAGCAAACCTGCAAGGGCGCGAGCTGGAGCTTTTGTGCCTTGCCAGGGCTGGGTGGCACGTGCTGACCTGGGGCTTAGGGAGCTGGTTGTTTAGCAGGGAGGCTTCCAAATCCAGTCCTGGATTTACCTGTGACTTAGCGCAGCGCGGTGCGAGCTGTAAATCCTGTCCTGTGGCGGCAGGGAGACTCCCTCCACCCGTCAGGCCATCTGGAATAATTCACTAACTGATGCTCCTCACATGTGACCATCAAAGGCGTTGTAAATCAAAGGGAGGGGAATGGGTGACGGCCTTCCTTCTGCCTCCCTCCCGGCCAAACCACACCTGACTGCCACTTCTTTAGGACACTTATAGCCCATGCGCTGTGTGTTTTAATTTAATGTATCTCAAGGGCATGTGAGACAGGGCCAGGTTGACCATCGTGTTTTCAAACATCATCATGCTGACTTGGCTGTTTCTGGCCCAGCAGCACAGAGTTGCTTTCAGGCTCACAAAAATAGGAAAAGCCAGGCACAAATCAATTTACAGTGGGAAGCAGAGGGTCTTCATCTGGAGCAGCTGCATGGATGGCTTACTCATGGGCCAAGGAGGTCTGCTGTCCCACAGAGTCAATGGGTTTCACAGCACCAGTAAAATGGCAACTTTATACCTCTGCCAGGGGAGTTTGTTTTACGTGGAATATGCACATTAAGCCTGGGAATGGAGCACGCCTGCAGCCCCCTGTGTGCTTGGCAGCCCCAAGGGCCAGCGTTCAATCAACAGAAATTAAAGCAGTCTCCAACTCTGCATTGAGCCAGACCGGCTCTGGGCTTAGGACTGGGCAAGGGAAAGTGGAAAGCCGGCAGGATACTCGTCCCTTACTCATTTCATGCTCTGTGCCAAGCACTGTACTGCTGTGCTGAAACCACAGCTGGGAAGCTATCTTGTTTCCTTCATTTCTGTCATGCTGCTAGTCAATTCAGGACCAATGTTACTCACCTCAGAGAAGAGTAATGGGACGTAGCAGAGAAAGAAGCCAAACAAAACAAAGTTATATGTTATTGTCAGTGCTTTAGGCTTTTAAAAAAATGATGTTCCAGGTTACAGACAAACCTTTCAAGTTACTTAAAATGTTCCATTATCGAAATACCTACACATTGCTTTAAAAAGGGGGAAAAAAACCCCCACAAACAAAACAAAACAAAACAAAACAGAACAAAACAAGAACCATAACAAAAGATTTTCAGTGCAAGTGAGAAAAAAAAAACCAACCCACACAGTGAGCTTCTGATATGTTGGGCATAAAGCAGAAAGGTTTATCTTTAATTTTCAATAATGTCAATGTGAAACATCGACTTCATTGCATCAATGCTTTGCTTTTGTATATGTGAAGAGCATACCCCATATGAGGGAAGAACATACCTCATATGAGGGAACAAGCATATGTGCATCATTTGCAAGATTGTAAGATTCACATTTGCTGCTTCATTTATGCAAAGCATTTTAAAACTCTGAAGACCTTAACATGTTAGCTTAATTAATCTACTCTTTAACCACAGGGAGATCTAAGGAGGAAACATAAACCAGCATCTTCCCTCAGACAGATTAAACAAATGACAAGGATTAGGGAATTTTACCTCTGCTTCCTACTCCAAGACAGATTTCTCCTGTAATTGTAGCCAAGGCAGCCAGACTCTTCATGCTGATACTTCTGTGTCACATTGCCTATCCTCTTAATAATGCAACTGGAAACCTCTGCATGAAGCAGCAAAGACAATTAATACAACACCGGCCATCTCAGAGGCAGAAACTGTACCTCAGGTACCACTCACTGCAATTTGCCCTCCATTGATGTTTGCTTTGGCATAGTGTTTCCTCAAGACTGTGTGTTGTCCCTGCATTAGCTACTTACGTAAATGTCATAATGTGTGGAGGAATAAGGAACACTGAGCACCCCAATGTCACCAACACTCAAAGATAAAGGAAAGAGAGAAAGGGTTTTGCTGTAGAATCTTGGAGGTGAACTTCTCCCCTGTGAAAGCGAGGGTAGGACAGTGTTTGGGCTGCAGCCATGTAAAATCATTCATAAATTAGAGGATAGTGACATTTCCAAGGAGTATTTATTTTGTCTATAACCTGAATAACCTTTTGGGCATATGTCTTCTTTCCATTGGTTTTAAAGGAATTTTAAACCTTATGTTTGTACCTAAAGTTAGGTGAGGTAAAACCAGATTCTGGGTTCTGGTCCACAAGGAGCTCCATGTGACCATCTTATTCATCAGATCAGATCTTCAGAGCAGGTCTTCACTTCAGAATAGGTCAACACAAATAAGAATCTCCACTTTGATGGTTTAGAACCTCACTGGGGTAAGCTTCTCCTCATAATTCAATATATTTCCTTGTCTTTTGTAAGAAGCAGGGCCAGTTTTGGTCAGTCCTTGCCCTGCTTTAGTAGAAGCCAGCAACTGTGGCATCACATGATGTGGTATAAAGGGTAGGATGGGACTGACCTGGTGACTCCCTTAAATGAGTTTTAAAATAACTCTATTGGGACTCCTGATATCTTCACCAATACCAGCCAAGTGTTACTTGACTTTTAATACTGAAAGTAGCTTTGGTCTTGTAAGAAAGTGCATGGTATATAAAGTGTTCTGGAGAGAGGAAAGACACGCTTTTTTTGCTCTGTAGCTCACACTCTTGTTCCTGTGAAACAGCACTGTAGGCCAAATAATTCCTACACTCTGCTTCAGAAGAGGGTACAAACCCCTTAGACAAGTTCTGTCTTTCTCAGTGGATGCTGCACAGCACTAGAAAAGGTTTCACCAAATCACTTGCCTCCATTAGGAGGAAAACCACAGAGATGATATGGATTTTCAGGCATGTCAGTCTGTGTCATCAATCTATAAGGCATGGGGAAGAGACGCATGCAACAGAGGGATCTTTGAGAATTCACTGAAGCACAAATGCTGAGTTGCCCTCCATGAGAGTATCTGGTTTCTTACCGATATGTACAGATGCTGAACATGGAATGTGTAGTGATCTTAATCTATCCTGAGCTTACAGATGCACAACAAATTGATAAGAAAGCTAAAAAAAAAAAAAAGTTAAATGTGGGAGACATAAGCAAGGGCATCTATTTGTAAGACAAAGGTAACATCATCAGCAATTCCTCCTTGTAAAAAACCAGTCATTCCACAAACATCAAATACAATTGAGCCAGCTTTCAGGTACATCACCCTATTCATTGACCCCAGTTCCCCTCATAATGTTTGTATTATTTCTTATTACAGTATCCTCACAGCAGACCATGTCACATTTCTCACCTAACTTTGCCAAGGGCCAGAGGCAGCCAGCCTTGGCACACACAGTCGCAGTGCTGGATCCATCAGCAAATGCTGCCTGGATGATGGGCTGCCACTCTTACTGTTGGGCAGACCCCATTGCCAGATAATCACTGAAATCTCCCCGTCTCTTTCCCAGCTAGCGTTTTCACAAGAAATCAGACCTGGACCCAAACCAGGTATCACAAAGCTAAGGATGGAGGATGGATGACAGCAAGATTGCTAATTTTGTCCAGTGCCTGTCAATTTTAATTTTGGCCAAATAGAGGAATTTGCTTTTTATGGTTTGGTTTTGCCTTTTTCCTCCTTTTGAGAAGCAGAAGATTGCTTTCCAGAAGGTAGTATCACATTCTGCTCCCTTGGAAGGGCTTTTTTACTTTTGCTCTATTAGAAAAATATTTAGGAACTCTTCTTCCATGTAATTTATATAGTAGTCTGAATTTTACCAGGATGGAAAAACAAGTTGCTCTGCAAAAACTCTAACTTATAAATATACAGACAAGTCCTCAATAGTTACGGACTCTGTGTGCCCCATTGACTTCAAGAGGGAACACAAAATCAGACCTGTGGGGAATCTGACTCAAAAATTTCCATGCAAATCACCACAGTTTCAAGTTTTTGCCTGTCTTAGCAGTGTGTCCTGGACACTTATCCCATGTCAGAGAGACAGCCAAGTGCTACCCTGATAATACTGTGTAGGCAGTCTGGAGTATAAATTAACTGTTTCACACATAAACAGGGCTTTAAACAACTTAATTCTTCGCCAATCTGTTTAAATTTGTTCTGACCTATGGCCACACAACATTAACTGTGAACTCACCAGCTCTGAGGTCAAGCAGATGAGGTGCAAGGGAAGCAGCGAGATGCAGGAGTGAAGGAAAAGGCCCATACACAGTAGAAAGAGTGCTTTCAGTTTACTATGTGGCCTGACTGCTTTGGACTCTGTAACTCAGTAGCCCAACACTGTTCTGGATGAAAGACCATTTTCACAAAAAATATAGAACTTCTTTAAGGACAATCCTCAATCCCTGAAGATTTCCAGATTCAGTTTTAAAAAGCATGCTTCCTGGAGTTGTGACTTACCCCTAAGGATTTAATACTGGCAGAAGTTTCAGAACTGTGCAGTAAGCCAGGATTTCCACCTCTGCTGTGCCATGAATCATGTCTTTCTAGAGAATGTGTGTCATCTTTTCCCACAAAGGCATCTGCAATTGATTTGCAAGGGATTGCTTAGCAGAATGGAGCCCTGATCTTGAAAGTGCAGCACAACACGAAGAATAATAAAATGCAGGATTCCTAACTCTTCCCAAAGCATGTAGATATAAACTAGTCTTCTAAAAATTTGGACTAGATTGTCAACTGGGACACTCCACACCACCTCTATACAGTCCTTTAAAAGCATATTTAGGGTGGAGAGAATGATAATCCTGTGATTAAACCCAAGAAATAGGTTCAAGGGGATTCTCAGGCCAGTGGCTGAGTTGGAGATTGGCTTACTCAATAACTGTCAGTCAATATGGCTTAACCTGTCAGTGCCTCCATTCTCCACCAATGAAGGGCAAACAAATTCACATCTCCTTCGTACTGTCTGCCTGAAAGCTTTCATGTTTTTGAAAGACTTAGGGACTGGTAGGTGGAGACTGTATATAGCACAGTCAGTAGAGCCCTTATTATTGTGGTTTACTTAAAGTTTAAACAATCCCTTTGGTGAACACATCTACAGCGGTGCCACCTGTCAAAGATATAGAAAACAGATGTCCCAGCTTATTCCAGGGACATCAGAGGGGAACACATAGCAAATGTTCCTTGAAGTAAAATGTTAAGAGCTACACAGAATCAAAATAATTACTTTCTGTGGATGGATCCTCAGCAGTTCTATGCTCATTTGAAAATGGCAAACTTTTATTTTTCCATTTTTTTCCACTGTTCCTAGACAAAGACGGAGGTTTAAATATTCAAAAGTCTTCAAGGAAAATTGCTCTTGGTAACTCCCAGTAACATCAAGGAGAATTGCAAATCTAAAAAATAAACACTGGAAAGTCCTGAAAATCTAGCTTAGTTATATGCCATAAAAATAAGGGCTTTAATGAAAACCTTGGTAAATGCAGTAACATGAACATACAACTGAAAAATATGAGCTATAGAGAAACTAAAGGGAGACAGCATCTATCATTTTTGGGCAGACTGTTTTCATAGCTAAACCTACTTGTGCATGCTGGCTGATAAATACCTCACGCTTTCAAGGAGGCCTTAAAAAAAAGAAAGGCTCTTTGAGCGATGGTTACCAACCTTGTTGCCATGACAGCTGGAAATATCAGTGATAATCCAGTTTCTAGGTTATAATATGCATGCAGCCCTACTAACAAGTCCCACAAAGTAGTCCACACTAGTGATATGTGGATATCAGGTGCCCCAATCTCAAAATTTGGAACTCAGTCAGAGAAGATTTAGACGTAAGCAAGGTCTGTTTCTGATACACCATATTCGCACATCTTAATGCTACACAACTGTTGGAGATGCATAATACTTTTCAGACAAAAATTCTACCTGAAGCTCACAGGCTGCCTGTACATTCAACTGCTTCAGTCTACACTTGCGCAGAGAACAGGGAACTTGGGTACAGAGAATTCAAGATCACATGCTAGAAATCAAGAATAAACACTGTTCTTTTGCTGTCCCTCAGCTGGGTGAATAGTTTTCATTATTCAAGTATCAGCTCTTCTAAAAAAAAGTTGCTGACAGATTCTTGCTTCCTTTCACTTCAAATCTGGGACATGCCCATCCTTTTTAAGGCTTCTTTGCAAGCAGAGGAGACAAGGACAAAGCAAAGAGGGACAAAAGTCAGAGTTTTTCCTAGTGTGTAGCCTCAGATTCACCACTATGAGGGAATTTCCTACCAGTCATTGGTGTCTAATGCCACCTTGCTCTGTGTCATTGAATGAAAAGGTACATACGGCTAATGCTTACCTCCTATCAAAACCCTGCAGAGCACCAGATAACATCTTCAGGAGCAATGGTGGATCTGGAGAAAGGCACTGCCATTCTGCCCCAGGACATGCAGGCTCAAAGCACTCCAGTTCCCTGTTACCTTGTCTCTGCATCACCCGTGCCTGTTCAGAAAATAGAGGTGATTATTTTCCCCCCTTGCTGTGTGTTCCCTGTCCTTGACTTGTCAGTTCTGTTGTGCAGGAACTGTCTGCAATGACATCTATGCCTAGTGTTTAGCACAATCAGGCCATTTTTCAGTTAAGGCATCTCCTAGATGTGATAGTGATATAACACTGGTAATAAATAATTGCATGAAGCTGGTACCTCCCATTTCCATGGGGTTTAGTCTTCCTTTCCCTTGCATGCCTGAATAAAGGAGAGAATTTCTGCCAGAGGGAAAATGAGTTCTGGTTCTGGCTCTGAAGTCATTAGTACACCACATGTCCAGTTTCCCTTTCTGTTTAGGTGACTTTGTTTTTCTGTTGTTCCGCAGATCCATTTCTTTCATACCCAAGGAAATAATTCTGTATTATGTAAGGTAGTGTTTTCAAGTAAACGGATGCATTAATATGCCACTGTCTAGTCACTCTCCCTTTGTTTAAGGCATTTGGGAATAATGTTTAGATTGTTTGAGTGAGGGAGGAGAATTCCTACTCACAGGCAGCTTCCCATAAATCTCAAACATCTTGAAATATATTCCACTGAAATATATTGAAATATTCAGAATATCTAAATACAATTTTCTCCTCTTATAATGGAGATTTCTGTGAATAGACTGATCATTCTAACTATTAGAATAAAGAAGCATGTTTATTTCACATATTTTATTATTTCATTACTTTTATTTCAGAGTTTTGTTGTGAAATGTGGTGGGAAAATCTGTTTGTATTGCAAACAATGGAATCCAATTCATATTTTATCCAACCAAGCCAGTCAGGTTTGATTTTCTGAGTTAGTCTTTAAGGGACACTAAACAATTGCTGCTCGTCTTTATTCCAGAATACTCTAACTGATGTTAAGGCCTGTCACTGATATATTACATTAATTACAAAGCAACACTCCTATTTTCTGAAGCTACAGTGATATAGTCACACTATCATCACTACTGTATCTATGCAGTTCTGGATTTTCCAGGACTACAAATTGGATCCAGATCAGGCTTGGTTATGCAGTTGAATCTCTGCCGCATTAACCATAGTGCAAAGAGCTGATGCATATATGCTCATTTTATGTTAGCTGTGAGAATACAGATGATATCTGGTTTCTTGCAAAGGCTGCCACTGCAATATTAACCCATAAAACCAACCTTCTGAGAAATTCTGAAGCAGGAGAGAGTTTTCTCTCGACCAGTGCTTTGTGCTATATGGCTGCATCAGTTTTTAGTTTACATCAGAAGCCCTAGAGCTGGAGTTATTGAATTGTCCAACCTCAGTCCAAATAACTTCTTAAATTCACTCACAGACTTGATAGTATATATCTTACTCCTTATGATCTTACCTGAGATAGCAAACAGACCTAGAATAAAAGTACATAATATATGCAGAAATGTGAAGGCATGCCAACACTTTGGAACTGGATCCAAGATTCCATTTTGGTTAAGATGAGAGGCAGAAACTTCAGTCATTCTGTGTCGCCTTAAGGCAGAGTTTAAGGAGAGGGAAAAAAATAAAAAAGGTGCTGTGTGATTGCTAAAATGCACAGGCAGGCAATGATGATTTCAATTCCTCAAATAGCTACGCTGTAGAATAGGGCAGGATAGAGTCCTCTGAGATCCCCTGGTGAAAGGTATTATCAGTGGGCTGAGTATCTTAATTGCTTTTATACTGTTGATTTCAGACTTCAAACCACTGAAGCTGCATCACTCTTGATACAGCAGAAAGTTCCTGTAAGGGAGAGGAAAACAAAAATACTGTTCATATTTGCTGTCATTTTCAATACCTTTTCTTTAACATCCTTCCTTACTGCTGCCATTCTCCTCCTTTCCCCTATTTCCATTAAGTAAAACTAAACTAAACTAAACTAAAAAAAAAAAAAAAAAACCCACAAAAAAACCCCACCAAAAAACCCCAAACAAATTAAAACTGCAGAGAATGAGTGGAACAGGTTCAAAGCAAAATAAATACCCAGCCAGGCCCATTTTTTTTTTCTGCTGCTAAGTCATATTGCATGCAAACCATTCAAACAGTTCAAAAAACTTTTTTTCTAATTATTATTTTCATGTTAAATTCACTGAGGTGAAAAGCATAAAATTTCAACAGGCTGCAGTGCTGTTCTGGAAGAGAACAGCTGGCACATTTTATGTAGGTAACAGACTTAATGTGCTCTTTCCAAGGAGAAAGGATAGATATTTCTGGAAGATATTTAATGTTTTCATTGGATAGCTTTTCTGTTTTACCAGGAGAGGTGGGAACACCTGTACCTGCACAATCCAGAGCTGATTTTGCAAATTTGAGACCTTCTCCTTTCCCCATCCCTCCCCCAGATTAGGTAAACCAAACAAATTTTAATTCTCTGACAGAGAATTCATTAAACACTGACACACACACACCCCGCCCAGATGCTACTTGCTAGAATTACTTATACTAGTAGGATTAAACTTTAAATGTCTCCCATGAAAACCCTGTTTAATCATCCAGCTGTACTGTGTTCAGCTGCCTGAATTTCCTTACCTTCAGAGCACTCTTTTTGTTACTTAACCTGTGTTTTCCAGGAACAGTTTAAACCTATTGTGCCACACTTTGCCTTTGATACATAATGAGAATAACAGGTTTCCAGTATGCCAGGAAGACAAGCCTGGTGTTCAGCAAGGCCTGAGGGCTGCCCCTGAGAGTACAGACACAGCTATTATCTTTCCAGTGAAGACATTACTGTTCCATAGCTCCAGGAAACATGCAGTAAAATGTTCAATTAAGGTGGATTACATGTTCTTAGCTGGTCAGCTGTAATACCTAGGCTTGAAAGTGTATTAAGGGATCCAAGAATGAATGCTGTTTCTTTACTAGCCTCAGACTGCTGCCCTTTATGTTTGTGGATGCATTTTGCTTTCATATTCCTTTGCAAATTTTCCTGGGAGCAATCCAGTTTTACAGAATGGCTGCTTTTACTACAAACATTATATCCTGCGCAAAATCTGGTCTGAATACCTTTGTGTTGTGACAACTTAAGCTGAGAAGGGCGGGTTATTTACTTCAGTAGTCCTTCATTTCATTTAATTTCATTTTTTATTGTGTACACCCTGTTCTTTCATTGCTTGCCAGCACTGCCCCTGCAAATACCTAGGCCTCAAAACCTTTCGGGAGTGAGTTATCCAGATAGCTCAGTTTCCTTTGTTCTTATCCAAGATTGGTTCAGTTCTAACATGACATAAGAAAGATGAAAGATAATTAAGCACTACTGTCGTGCATGCCTTTATTTCCTGCTGTAGCAACATGACAGTGGTTAAGGCTGCAAATGTTGTGCATTGTTATGTTGTAGGGCTTGCTCTCCATTGGCTCCTGTAGCAATTATTACTGGAAGGAAAGAACATGGCGAGTGTTAGAATGGAAAAAAAATAAAGCTCTGTTGCAGCAAGTCCCTGAGAGCCTTTCTATTCATTCAAGTTCAGTGTTTTAGGAAGTCATTACAATGAGCTATCCCAAAAACCAGCTCAGCAGAAAAATGTATTTAACTGAAAGCCATTGTATTCAGATCTCAGGGCAGACACAGCACACCATGTTAATTCAAGAATTACAGCTATTTGTTTAATCCCTTTATTTCCTCCTTTCAGTCTGGCATTGTTCCTTCTCTGGCTCCCAGAGAGACAGGGCTAGGCAGGCCCATTACATTCACCCCAAGGCCCAGAAAAACCTGATAGCTCATTCCAGACTTATCCTTCCACTGCTTGAAGATTTCTAAATGCAACAAGTGACTGCAGCTCTTGCCTCTAGAGGAACAGCTTAGAAAAACACCTCCTTCCTTTATCACCATCTGGAAAGCCCTCCCAGATTCACAAGCTAATGTGGAAGTTTGATTGCATTCTTACCCAGTCTCTCTCTTCATCATTTTTAGCCAAAACCCCCTGAGGAGTAAGTGTCCTCACACTAAAGTAAATCTATCAGCCAGTGTTGCTGTGTCTCGGCGTGCAGTGATATACAGAGGTGGCTCCATTGCCTCCCCCTTCACACTGTAATCTCAGCTGGATACAGGAAAACACGAGCTTTTTTAAAATCCCCTCAGTATCAGAGGTGCATTGTTTATATGGAACTAGCAGCTACTCCTGTATGAATATTTATGCATTTTAAGGTGTCTGTTGAATAGTACAAAAGGGGGAAAAAACCCCCAGATGATAACTAATCCAAGAGTTCTCAAAACACCCATTACTACCTGTTGCAACCACCATCTTTTCAAATGGATGCACCACCTTCCATTATAAACCTGCAGCTTAAGGCTGGAGGATACAGCTTAAAAGACCAGCAAACACTTCGTCACTGATTATAGCTTCACTTAATGGAGTAGTGGTTACACATAGCTCTTTGCTTTATCAGACAGTGCTGGGGACATAAGTTTACTAAATAAACTTGTGTGTGTATGTGGGAAAGGAGAGGAATACTGTTATGGCAAATGGTAGGTGTCACGTTTATTTTTAAGTATTGTTTCTATGGACAACAGTTCTCAAGTTTAGAATTATTTTACCCAGGTCCAGTAAAGAGTGATTAAAGAAAGGCTTTTCCTTTTAAAATATTTCTTACATTCCAAGAAATCTCACTGTTACTCTTGCAGACTGATCTTTCTGCATATGCAAAAGTAGCAAATAACTGAATTATGCGCTCTGTAGTGGTCAATAGTTGACAGAGTTATTTTATAGTCTAAATGAAAGGACAATGTGTGTTGGGTCCCAGTAATTACTGGCTAGATTCCTGAAAAGTGTGAATAGTAAAGATGAGTAACATGATCCATAAAATCAGCAAATGTTATCAAACTTAAGAAAAGAAACTATAGCTGCTGCAGAGGATTTCTGCTTCCCTCTTCAGCAAAAGTGATCTTGTTAGAGCTTTAAATGTTTGCACTGATGCAATGACAGTGATGGTATTGCACAGCCTGCAAACCTCTCTGGCAAAGACATGGCCAAGCAGTTTTCAATGCTGTGACTTAGACTGAGTTTATGGAAGCCCCTTTTAGTGTGGATGCTACTTAACTTCCCTGGATTTGTGGAAGTGGGAGGGAAATCTTTATACTACCTTCATCACATTGGTTCAAGTTAACAAAATATCTCTGAAACATCCTACAGTGTTCCAGGAAAAGATATCAGCTCATGATTTCCAGATTCACTATTTTGCTAGACAATGACGTGGTGCTGTCTTTACTGACCTTAATACAACAGGAAAATTACACAACCAAGAAGTCATAGTGCCAGGGTCAGTTCCCATGGGAGATGAACCAGATTTTCTGAGGGAAGAGGTAGCTGAGACATGGGGTATGCATATCCAGAACAGACAACATTTGCATAAACTGTGCTGGCATCTAGTCCAGTAAGGAGTTCTTTATAACACTACAGTGAGATGTTATTGTAGCATTAGTTAAATCCTGCATTTTCTCTTAGCATGAGTTATCACATCAGCAAGCCATTAGTATTAGTTAATGGAAACCAAGCACTATGGCACCACAAGCTATCCGTAACAATTCCTGGAAAACATATATGATATTTCCAGAAGGCATCCTAAACTATTTTTTTAAGTGCTTTGCATTCCAGGAAAGAAACACCACAAGCAATAAAGCCTTATAAACATTTTTTTTAATAGCTATCATTTCAGAATTAGGAGGCAAAAAAGAATAATAAAGGAAAGAAATAGTCTCAGTAGATGAGCTTTGCTCTTGAGCTGAGACATGCTGAAACACATAACATCTCAGACCTCTGTGCAAATACTTAGGATTTCTGTCTTTGCAAACCACGTAGCTGAAAGGTGAAAGACAGGAGAGGTGTGGAAGAGGCTTTCACTGGGCAGTCTGCAGTTGCAGCATCTTTGTAAACAGCTTACTTTCAGAAAAGTAGTTTTATTTTTATAAATCCAGAGTGATTTTAAACTACTACCCAGGATGTGGTGTTTCTAACGTGCTGTCCCACAGCCAGGAGAGCAGGTGAGTAATAGGTGATAAGAACAGAGTGAACAGGTAACACAGTGGGTCTTGGACTGCCACAGCTGTTGGATTTCCTGGGAAAGAGAAGTGCTGCTAGGAGCATGAGAAAGGAGAACCAAATCTGAATGTAGAGGGAAAACTGGAAAAATTGAGGGCAGAGATTCTTTACTACCTCATGGGTGGTAGACAAAAGAGATTGAAGAACTAGAAATGAATGAGAGGTGTCAGGGATAACTGGAGTATCATATTAGCTTTTGAAGGTATTTGATTAGCCCTGACACAGTCATATAATCAATACCTTTGGCAGACAATCTGGCTTCTTTTTTTGAAAGAAATTACACATGAATGCTATGAACCCTTTAAAGCAAAGGCATTTTGTCTGAAAGACAAATGGTTTCCATAAAAAGAGTCACAGAGGGAGAGAAAATCTGTCACCTCACTTACATGTAGGATGCTTTGGAGGGTATTTAGGAAGACCCGCTTAGTGTCCTGGCCTGGCATGGCCTGGAAAGGAGAAATGGGCAGAGGAATGGATGACTGGATGTTGGTCCTCTTTTGGCTGAGCAGCCCTGCTGCCTTTGTTTGTAGCAGAAGTCAGGCTAGGGGACTCCTCCAGTCCATACTCACAGAGATTGAGGCTGAATAGAGCCTGGTTAGATTTTGTAACTGCCCCCTGACAGTAGGCCATGAGGGACTACGGTATGAGATGATGACTAAGGCAACCTCAGGTTACATGAGCTATTAAAGTCTTGCTTACTGAAAACATCAACATTATTGTGAAACATCTGGTTTAGGCTTTCTGGATAGATAGCTGAAAAAAGAAGACTTAGCCCTGAGAAATGTTTTTGTATACCAGGGACTCCTGGGGAAAGGATCAAGAGAAGTCAGCAGTGGTTGATTCCCCTGCTGTAGTTATTGCCTTTTGAAGCTGTGAGGGAATAGATGTGTCTAGTGACTCTGAGAACGTTAAATCCTAGCAGAGTCATGAACACTGGTCAAAAAATGAGAATAAGAGAGAAAATAGTTCAGGAAGTCGTGAGTTTAGTGACAAACCAGCAACCTGCACTCATAAAAAGTTAACTTTTAAAAAGGATGGTTGCTCCACAGTCACTATGACACATGAAGTTAATAAAGTCTTATCTGGAGTGGCAGGAAGAATTCAAATTCCTGTTAATGCCCAGCAAGGGCATACTGGCATTGAAATAACCAAAGGTATTCGAGGAATGTTGGCAGGCTGACCTGAAGCAGCTGGGACCTCCAGGTTCAAAAAGACTCTCTGCTGTCCTCAGCGCTGGGTTTGAAAGAGATGAGATGTACATGAGCTGCACAGAGGGCCAACATGGCATGATCCTGAAGATGAAATATAATGTAATGGCAATCTTTGGTCCTGGCCAGCCAGCAAATGGTGGCAAAAAGATGCAACACCAACAGAAATGGTTAAAGACAAGATTCAGCAATCTGTGTCAAACTTGGCAGGAGATGTTTTGCAAAAGAAAAGTGTTCAGAGAAGATACTGGGAAAGGGTCTACATGGTCATAGCATTTCAATACACTCAGCTTACTTTCCAAATGGAGTCATAACATCAGCTTGTGAGCTGGTTTTATGGGACCATAGTAGCCCTATTTCAAATCTGTGAGGCAGCACTGATCAAAGTCCTTTCCTTCTCCAGGGGACTCCTACCCCTCCCCAAATATATTTTGTCTACCTTCCCTGCACAGGTTGCAAGCTCTCTGGGCCAGCATTCTGTTGCTACATGACCAGTGATGCCCTTGTCAAAACTATTTTCCAGGCACCTGCCTCCTATAAATAGTGGTGTGCACAGTACAGCACCATTTCGTCACAGTGTCACAATGCAGTGACAAAGCTGCTCTCTGTACAAAGAGCTTATGTAATTAAGACATATGGGGCCCTATCCACAGCTTAGAGAAGTCAGTGGAAACACTGTCTTGTAGGCTGGATGACAAGATGGTGATGAAGCAGATTTTATTTTAAGGAATGTTTTTTTCTATTTTGGGATATTGTGAGGCTTTAGGGAAGAACTGTGCTAATAAAAGTCATGAAAATGAAGAAGGGGGAAATTAATAAAGTAAAAAAATTAATATCAGTGTTATAAATGGTCTTAAACTGAGATCTAAAAATTTCACAAACAGTACCAATGAGATTTATGTTAGTGGGGGACTACCTAAGAATCTACTCCAAATATAAGTAAAGACTCTTCTTTGCACTGCAACGTAAGTTATCTTACGGAATAGAGAGTACTGATGGGCATAAGGAAAAGAGAACCTGACCCCATATAATACAATTTTAAGTGAATTATAAGAAAGAATTATAATATCAGAATAGGATGGAAGGCACATTTTTATCAACAGTAAAGAAAAATGCCAGTATACCAGTGGAGTGAGTAGCTGGCTGGACCACTATGTGCAGATATTTAGTAGATTTGTTTGTGTCAGTTTGCCTGTTAACAGGAAAATATTGATTCCTCTGGCTTTGCAAATCAGTGCCCTTAAGTGCTCTGGCCAGAAATACATAACATGGCAATACAAAAATGAAATTCTCAAGGAATGAATCTGGCCCTAAATGTTCACTGGGCAGAGGGAAGCATTTTTCTTGCTTGCAAAATTACATTCAGGCTCCCAGTTTCCTGTCTTGCAAGGTATGTGGTAGAGGGTCTGAGAATAAAACATACAGTAAGCGTGGTCTGTTGTAACCCAGACAATTACAGGCATCACAACAATAAATTTTTAAACAGTTAGATAATATATATTAAATAAAAGATGAACAGGAAAGCACTCATAGCTACTCCTCTAATGCATCTGGAAAGTAATTAACTTTTTTTTCCTCCGTTAAGAATGTAATGTATTATACCCTGGCAAAGGAAGAGACTGGCCATGCATGCCCAATAAGACTTTATCTGAGGTCGGACGTGGAGGGAGCAGGCCTGCCATCCATCCTGCTGGAACACAGCATCTCTCTGGTGTTGCACCGCTGCCTGCGTGCGGCCCCTTCCCCACTCAGCAGCCAGGCACGAGGGCGGGGGTGGCAGAGCTCACAGGGCACAGGTGGAAGGGTGGCCCTGCCCAGCCAGGGGACACAACACACCCCTGACGTGTGAAGGAGGCTCAAGACAACACTCATAATTGCCCGCCAAGGTCTAACGGGAAAATAATAATGGCAGGAATTATTACAGACACCCTTGGGGGCTGACGTGCCTCTCCTGGGGATCTTGACATGTGGCAAAGTCTGAATCTTCTTATTGCAGGAGCTGGCGTGGCTGCCTAGTTATTGGAGCACAGGACTGGCATTCACCTGAGGGCTCCTCTTGGCTCTGCCATTTCCAACCATCATCAGAGTGCAGCCAGGTTGGCAGCTCCTAGGTGCCTGTCCTACCACTATTCAGGACCAGGACAGATAAGGGGCACGGGAGCAGACCTAGACCCAGCCATTGGGCCCCTCCCTGGGGTTGGGGACAGGCAGACACCAGGCCTGCAGGTGAATCTGGCTCTGGAGGGCCCATGGCTGGGCAGGGTAGTGCTGTGGGGAGCTGAAGATGAGCCCTGCTGCACTGTCACTGGGGCAGGGGCTGACAGCCCTGGGGGGATGACATGGGGTCTTGGGCCATGGGTGGGTCAGGGACCACCAGCAGCTGCCAAGGAGCAGTCAGGGCTGCCATGAAGTTCATTCTGCTTATTTGAACCTCTGGCTGCCTGAGCTGTGGGCCCTGATGAACAGTGAAGTGTGAAATCTGATTGAGATCTTCTGACACGAAGGATTTGCAGGCCTCTGGGTCACTGAGTGTTTTCTCCAGTGGGAGTGGGAAGAGCTCCTCAAGTGTGTGTTGCCAGGGCCAAGTTCAGTGGGAACTCCTGAGGCTAGTTTAAAAGGCAGGAGTTTGCCAATGTGGGTAATGCATCGACTTTGGCATTTACAACAAATAGCACAAAATTGCTGTGCTCTGAGGTGTATTACAAAATCAATTACTGCTGGGAAGTTTTGAAGAATGGAGATGTTGCTCAGGGGCAACTTTTAGGACAGTAAAAAAGTTAAATTCATTTATTTTTTCTTAGATGATCTCATTGAATGCTTTTTTTTAGGATTAATGATGCTTGTAATCCATTGCCAAAGATACCGGTGGTCACAGTGGGTGATTAGAATTAATGTAGATAAAAAAATACATCACATTAAATGCAAATTAAAGTATAGACTAGGCAAAACTCTAGGTAATCTGTTTTAGCAGATGACCTTTCAAAGGCAGACACAAGGGAACAGATGATTTGATAGGTGGTTTTCCACATCTGATTTGTGTGGTGTTGATGTAGGTAAACAAAAAAAGTACAGCCGTTCTATAATCAAGAGCTTCACATGGACATAGGCCTACCTGGGAAATAATCAGACCATTTTATGTCCTGTGCTAGTGCTATGAATATCTATATCTCTTGCTCCCTGCTTCCCCACTTCCTGGCCTAAACCAGCTACCCTCACATGTTATTTCATTTATAGTTAAAGAAATCAAGTCACAGCCACACACTTTTGGGGCTGATTAATTCCTGGAAACATCTGGTGGAGCCACGCTATTATTAGGCTTGAACTTTTGACATGATTTGCGAACACAATCATACACAGAGATTAACCTCTCTTCAAATAAGCACAGTCCTGGTCTGCATCCTGAGCAAGACACCATGACCCAGATTCCCAGCTGTAGCTGAGCAGCAGCAGAGTTGAGCCCCAAAAGGCAAAGGCCTGACCTCAGCTCTCTTTGTCCTGTCTAGTCCCACAGCAGAAGTTAGAGCAACCTGTGCCAGCTGCCGGCAGAGTGAGGTCTCCAGAGGACACGAATGCCCGAGCCATGACCCCTCCATTCAGTCATGCTACAAAAGTAGGCAGCAGGAAATAAGGAGTTGGAGAAAGTGTTAAATCAGCTCTGAACTCCTGGGTTATGTCCCCTTTGCTGACTACACTCACCATGTTTGTGTTACACAGCTGAAGGTGCAGGCCTGTCTGTCTTTTAATATCGCAGATGGACGCAAGATGATGCCTTGCAGAATACAATCAGAACATTCCTGCCAGCTGTGCATGAGGTATTCCTGCTCTTACGTCTCTGCTATCTTTTTCCTCATGTTTATTGTGATGCTAAAAAAACCCAAACGAGATCACAGCCTGATCTTAAAATAACTGTGTTTGCAGGATTCATCCTAAATCCTCCACATGACTCAATATGTGCATAACTTAGAGGCAATTAAGATCTGTCTAGATCTTGCTCTGCGTAGCCAACCTACACACAAACATGTCCTCAAAAAGAACACTGGTAACATCAGAAAATTCACCCCAAAAATGTAAAAAATGCTTAGATTGATCCTCCCACTTTTATGTAAAGAAGTTTTAAAGTATCGTCTGTACTCATGTGGTCACATATTATTTGGTCCATGGGGAATGGTCTAATTCAGTCCCAAAAAGCCAGGGTTGTCCTTTGACTCCTTTGCTCATGTATATGGCTTTGTCTCAGACTCCTTTGCCTGAGTATTTTGGGTACATCACAGTCAGCATTTCTAATAGTGGAAAGCCTAATTGATACTCTTAATGTAAGGGTTAAAGCACAAGGGTATTTCCAATGCCTGATTTCTCAGATTACTCAGTACCCATTTATGCTGCTTACTATTGCATTTAAAAATCAATCGCAAATCATGCCAAAGTGGCACAGAGGAATTCTGTGACCATGGAGTCTCCAGTGTCTTTCCCACAAAGCCTGCCTGCCACTTCCTTCCCTTCTGCCTCTCAGCTCCTCCATAGTTCTGAAACACTTGTTTTGCCTCCGACTGATTTTCCTCCTTCTGAAGAGGGCAATTACAGCACTCTGGGGAATGAAAAGCAGATGAAGTTCAGGAGTGTGTTGCATTTAACTGTTCTTTGGACCTCTAATGGAATAACCCCTCTCCACATTTCTTCTTTTGATTATAAATTTTTATTTTTTTGCTTTAAAATTCTCTCCTAATTTACACTGAATGCACCAGTTTGGTTGTAATTTAATATAAAATAATTAACACATAGTAACTACCTTCTCTATTGTCACAATATCCCCTGGCACCAGTGAGAGCACCATCAAAGAGGCTTGACATTCTAAAAACCTTTTTTATTTTCCAATGAAGAAAGGTGTTCAGGCTATAATTAAATTTAGAAGTGCATGCAGTGGACTCCAGAGGCCACATTCACTCTTCATGTATATAGGTTTACTCCCATTGACTAAAATCTGCACTTGGATCACAGATTCATTGATTTGCAGCTTTGGTCTAAGCCTCCAGTCCCTTTAATTTTCTTTATGGTGAAGCAGCTTATTTTCAGTAAATTTCTTTGCTGCAACTGTTGCAGACACCTTCTCATTTGAAGACCCTCACAGCACTAATGGTATGATCATTTTCTGGAAAAAGTCAATAATTATCACTGCCTTTGAAACACCTGAAACATTCAACTCCATTTTAGTTCTTAGGCAAGCTGTTATAGAGAAAATTGTTTCCAGAGTACCAGAAATATTTCCATAACTGCAAATTTTCCAATTAATTCCCTAGAGGATTAGGAGGAATGTAAATTTTCCAGTGGCCTGGGAGCACTACTAGCAGTTTCTTCCCTGTTGCACCAAATGATTGTCTCCTGAGATTTCAACCAAAATTGAAAAAGTGACGCACAAAGTTGTGGTAAAGCCTGCTTGATCTGTTTATATTCATATACATTTCCCACAAGGCCAGGCTCCCTTCCAAATACTCTCAGACTCTCCTGAAGGTACTTAACCTCAATCTGCAATCTATAAAGAATGAAAGCAAGTCTTGCAGAATAGTAAAATATAGAGACAAGGAAGAGGTTTCCTCCAGTGGTATGTCAGTGGGTCAAGAAAAGAAACAGGTTCTGAGTTCTAATTCCACTTCTGAGAGCCACCTTGTGAGTAACCTTGACCATCTCACCTCCTGTTTCTCTGTGTCACAATTAAGACAGGAAAGGAAGTTATATGAGGCCAAACCAGAAGTCCATCTGTCCCCCTATCCCACGTCTGGTGTCAAACAGTAACCGTAACTTGAGGGCAAAATATAAGAAGAGAGCAAACGTGAAACAAGGACTCTTTAGGCCCGAACGTGATTGGCGTCTTGATGTTTAGTAACCATAGATAGAGTTTTCATCTGTGAGCTTGTCTAATTGCTTTGTTAACAAACTTATACTCTTGGATTCCGCAACACCCTGTGGCAATAAGCTCTGCTGTTTAATTATGCGCTGTGTGGAAAACTCTGCCTGTTGTGTCTTTTTAAACCTTAGTTTGACGGTTTAATTTGAAAGCCGCTCCCGTGGCTGCTTGTGCTATGAGAAATCATTTCTCTCTTTTCAGCATCACCTATGATTTCAGTAGTCACTTGTATCTCATCTTTTTTCTATTTCTAGTAGCTATTCTATTTAGCTCCTCATTATACAGAAACTATTCCATAACAACAGTTATATATGTTGCCCTTCTTAGTACTTTTGTCGGCTATTTTCTGGATCTAGAGAAGAGACAAGACTGGAACTGTAAAATTTAGGTGCAACACTGCTTTTTTCTTGCTGACTTTAAAGACATGCTTTGCTTTCCTTTTATGTTTGGTTGGGGGTTTTTTTAATATTTGTTTTTCTCTTCTTTTTTCTTTCTTTGATAACAAATTCTATCACTCTGTATGACTGCCCCTGTACAGTCTGCTGGTTTTGGAGAGCAACCTACACTGATATGAACATCTATTCCTTTGAATGGTGGCATCTGATGTGGGACTTATCACTCTTTATATAGAGGTGGGATTATTTTTCTACATGTGCATCAGCTTTTCATCTGATTGAAAGATAATTTCACCTGCTGTTTTACTGCCCATCACTCAGTGTCAAGACATCCTCCTGCAAGTCTTCACAGTCAATTTTAATTTTTATTACCCCTCAGCAAAGGTTTCACTTTTCCTCTTTGTTCTCCTGTCCAGATCATTCATTAATATGTCGGAGACCACATGTTCCAGCACAGATCTCAGTAGTAACCCCCTTGCAGCATTTTCTGCACTGTGTTAACTGAGCATTTATACTTAGAATTATTTCCTGTCTGTTAATCATATGAGAACAGCTTGACCCTTTCTACCTCGCTGATTAATCTCTTCATGTATTTTTGGGGAGGAAGCCTCTAAGTGTGCTTTATCAGTGGGTTCATCACAGAGTCATTGACTTTCATTGATTTTAATGCTTTCCTGAGTCACAATGAGGTTATAATAAGGAAACTCCTAAGACACAAGACACCTAAAGTTTGTCAGAGTTCACACAGATGTTCAATAATTCTAGAAGTGTTGACTCATATGGAATGTGGTGCCTCTGAGATGTATTAGCCTTGTTTCATGCTGCATATATTTGGATGTGAGTATCTATGGGAATGTGTGTCTGGCACTCAGATTGTTTCCCATGCCAAACAATTTTTTGTAAATCTTGGCTGATTACAACCAAATTTGTCAGAGGTATAAAAGTTTGGAAAAAAACAGTCCTTCCAGAAGTAGAGAGAAAGGACGGCTGGTGAAGGGTCAACAACTCATAGTGCTGCCACAGAAGTATA
The DNA here is from genome assembly GCF_000690775.1 of Eurypyga helias. Lineage (NCBI taxonomy): Eukaryota > Metazoa > Chordata > Aves > Eurypygiformes > Eurypygidae > Eurypyga > Eurypyga helias. The sequence goes on from NW_010267707.1 coordinate 112,654, forward strand.
TGTTTAACACGAGCACATTAGAGCACCTTGTTACATCAGAGATTGAGAGAAACAGAGGAAGAAGGACAGAAGGAGCAGATGGTATGAAAGCTTCAGCTGTAGAAAAAGTCTTCAGTCAGATCTTATGACAAATTAGACACCAGAGAATCCAACCATCAGTCACAAAAGGCTTTGAAACAAAGATTTGGTCACTCAGACCATCTTAGCTGATGGTGATAATTGTTCAAAGCTCTTAGTGTAAAGAACTCATCTCCACATATCCTACTAGCTGAGACAGCTGGTAGTCTATGCTCCTAATTTAACAATTGAGATGACGTCTATCAATTAAGGAAAGAAAGAAAAAAAAAAAGAAGAGGTGAAAATAGGAGAAGTTCTATGGAAAATGTATCAGCTTTTTCAGATTTTGCTTTGTGAAAGAGGCTGATGTATGAAAATGAAACTGCCTGCAAAGCCAAGTAAGTATTGTAGGAACGTGGATAATAAGAATAAGAGAATCATGAGAAACTGAACAGTTCAGCACCTGGTCAGATCAACAGCTGGGTTATTTGAGGAAAGCCTGAAGGAAAGACTGAGTCACGAAGGCTGAACTCGTACAATAAATTACTGGGGTAATTGTGATGATGACAGTAAGCAAACTTACAGTAACAGAAACCTTATTGTGTCTTCACTCTGTTGTATTCCCTTATCTGCTTATCTGTTGGCTGCTTATATAAGAAATTACAGTGCACCACTGAGCTTTTATCTTTCATTTTTAAAATCACTACAAAACCATCAACTGACCTTATATTGCAAATTCCAGATTTATGAAGACAAATAATTAGCTGGCTTTAATAAACATCTATTAGTCATGTCCACTGAAAGCTGCAAGAAGCTTGGCAAACCTAATGATTCTTAATGAAATTTTATTTCAGTGAAAAAATGCATATTTCATGACACTGAAATTGTTACTCATTCATCTCAGTTTCAGTAAAATATTTCACTCCATAAGAAGGTCCAAATATTCCATTCTAATGTTTTGAAACAAAACATTTTAACTTTCATAACATCTCATTTGGAAAGAAAGACCCATTTTTATTGGAGCTTTTTAACAGATTTTAACTTCAGAATTTCTGGTTTCACTTTCAGCCTAGCAAAAAAGTTTAAAAATATACATATACTTGCTAAAAATATCATCAACTGAAGAAGGCATGTTTTACACTTGCCAAGGAATTGGAAAAAAAAGTTATTTGCATACCTCTAGAATTCAGAGCTTTTGAAAATCATGTCATTTTTGAAGTCCTTCATTTGAATGCAGAAATTTTGCTTCAGACCTCTCTAACTAGGATAAGAAGATGTAGAGTCTTTAAAATGCTCAGAATTTCCCACACAACGGTGCAACACCCAGGCATCTTCCTAAGAGAAGAATTTTTAACTTCTAACAGTGCACAGTAAGCGTGTTTTCTTTATCAGCAAGCAGCCCAATACCACAGTAGTGTAAAGAAATGAATGTGCTTCTGAGAGCACAAATAATACTACAGTGTGCTTTTATGGATGTTTTATTCTGTGTTCATAACATCCCAAAACTTCCCCTGCTATGTGGCTCTGAGCAAGACTGCAACCCTGTCCAGGTAGAAAAAGTCTCTTTTTCTCTACTGAGAAGAAATGTTCTTTCAAGGAATTGGCCTTTATTGGTCAGGAAGACGTTCCATCATTAAGACATTTTTTCTTATGGAAGCCATTCATCGTATTTATTCAAGACTTCACAGACAGCTTGTCCACCCAAAAAGGGGTTTCATTTTTGATTAATTTATTTTTTACCTGCTTAAAAGCAGATATCCTACTGAGAGTCAACACTGGCATATTTAAATCACTAAGGCACTTAAAAAATCCTGCTCTTCACCAACCAAATTCAGAAGGCTTCAACCACATTGCACGGGGAGTGTGGCAGACTGCACCAAACACACCAAGTATTTGCAGTCAGTGAAGGGAGCTGTGCTGATGACATTAATTGTATCCAGGCAACTGCATCCATGATTTTCAGTGTACACAATACATAAAACACAATTATGACTTCATGTCTGGTTTTGTTTCATTTTGTACTCCCTAGGTCATCGTGTTCTTAAAATTTCTACCTCCTATTTTATTCAGAAAAATTTGATTGAGGAAGTTGGTGGTAGAACATGACCAGCAGACTCCCTCCTGTTTTCCATCCTCTGCCTGCTGCAGATACTGAATATCTTCACTCTGTTCCAGATGCTCTCTCCTCCTCAATTTGTCTATGTTTTGAAAGTGAAATGGAAGGATTTTCAAATATTCCTCTGCATCTAAACACGGCAGCAGCTGAAGCTGGGTACAAGGAATTAAAACAATTACCACCTACCTGACATAACTAGGAAAAGACCGACTTTGGGTGGTGGTCACTTATGGGTTGTTTGCAACAAAGAGGCCTCAAGAGCCTCCTGCCAATATGCTGAATGCTAACAAAGGATCATAAGGCTTTATGCTGACTCTGAAAAGAAAAGGCTAAACTTTGTCTCCCATAACATCTTAAATACATTTAGCAGCTGCGGGCACAAACTCTGACTAAACTCTTTTGTTTTACAGCATACTTTTCTATCTCACACTCTTACAGACTGGTAAGATTCAGCTTTGACTCCCTGCCAGGCACAATATGAAGAATTCTATAATTATCAATCTAGTGATGGCATTTAAAAGCAAATACATTATCATGCACAGAAATCATCTCATGTCCCCTACAGTGAGTTCCACAACAAGGACTGTCGCTTTGTTTGACTATAACTCTGGCTTTATTACATTTAAACCTCTTCCATCAACAGACTCCCCCAGCCAAAAAATATTATTTTATTCATAAAATAGCATGTAGTCTGGAGTGGCTGTCAACATACCTAAAGGTCACATAATGTCAGAGTCATTATTTTCAAATGATCTACACTCATGAGTCCTACTTTGGAAGGCTAACTATCAAAACAGTAATAAACACAGAGTGTGTATGGTGCCGCATGAAAATTTGTGCCCTACCCTTTAAGAAGTAAGCAAGCAGAGAGGTTCCTCCCCACTCCTCCTCCTCTCACTATTGGAAACCACTGTATTCAGCAGACCATTATATTCAATGCAATTAATAACATTAAGCTCTCTTTACCAGTACCTTTTCCTCCCTGACCCACTTGGTAATCCAAGACAATGCAGTTATAAGCCATATTACTCATTGCAGAGATGTCAGATCTGTCAGACCCCAATATTTTACCCTGTCATGGATCAAAAAGATTAAAAGCAACTTTAAAAGCACGTGTTACGATACTAAGTCCAGTAACTCTAGCCTGCCTACTTCAGCTCAGACTTGGAAACTGAGAACTTCCAAACTTCTTGGAAGCAAAGATTAATGTTTTCAATAGTATCTGATTTAATGTTCTGTCAACCAGCTGCAGAGACAGGGGTTGCTGTTTTTCCATTTGTTTGGTTGGGTTTAGTTTCCATAATCCAGAGAGTTTTCAATCACTTTGCAGTATCAAGAAGGCTATGCTGCATCTGCAGTCCTAAGCATTGTTAGAACTAGTATTTCCAGCCACGCTCAAGGTCTGAGGCACAATTCATTGGTTCAACAGGTTAATGTGACTGACATAGATCTCACTAACTCTAAGAGTGATTATATTTATTTGCCAGCCTAGACCTTTCGTAGATTAAGTCATACCCTTACCTACACCTTATTTCCCCTCCCATTTCCTCAACCTTAAAAGAAAAATATTGGTTAACAGATGTAGGCAACTGGAAGGCTTCACGTTTCACCTCTCTGTTTTCTTTTTCTCAGTGACAAAAGCAGTGAAGGAGGAAAGGGGCTGAGGTGAAAGAAATAACTGTCCTGTGCTTACCCCAGCCAGCTGTACCATACATTACCCCACTCTGTGTCAATACGTGGCACTACTCTTAATATACACTGTATGACATCAGCCAGGGTTGAAACAAGAAGATAGAGAGACTTTAAATGTGTGTATACAGAGCTGACTGTGTTTATCAGGGCTGAGCTGCATGCAATGATCTGCATGAGGTCCAGTCAACAAAAACCAATTTCTCCTTATATTACTGTGAATTATTTACTACAACATTTTGAAGTGACATCCAGATTTTCCCTCTCTGTTCAGAGTTTTATTGCAATGAAAAGAAGTAAATGAATAGCAGGAGAAGGGAAATAAATCCCACTGAAATGCACTGGCTGATAAAATAAGTGTCTTTGAAACTGTGCCTTATGCAAGAATAATTGTACCATTTGCTACAGTGCCATACTGATATATTTAGGACCATCTCTGGCTACAGCAGAGATGTGGGAAGCAAAGCTCCAGCTAGAGCACCCATGGGGCAGCAGGACTTTGTTTACAGGTTGTTAGTGAAGACACACCCAAGAGGCCAGACCTGGATAAAGGGGTTTTGTATCCTTGCTATGAACTGTGGAGAGCTTTAGAGCTAAAATATTGGCCACATGCATACACATACATGTAAACATGCACAGACCAGAGAGGAGAGTCTTCACAACTACCAAGTGATGGAGGACATCACATCTTTGGCACACAGGACAGACACTGTGCATCTTGTGTTCTGCCCTGAACACAGACATAGGCAGGGCTGAGAACAGGTCCCTGTCTGGTTTTCCCACACAAGCATTAGTGGGGAGAACTAGCTAACTCCAGAAAAGAAATGTAGCTTATGACTTACTGTCTCAGCACCGGATGTAGCTCAGAGAGAAGTGCATCTAAACCTTCCTGTACAGGAAAAGGCTCCGCTCCACAAGCTGTATCTGGCTCCAGTCTGGATTGTAGATGTGAACCTCCCTCCTTGGGTCAAAAGCTCAGGAGTTTCCAGACCTGTCATTGGCTTAGCTTTCATTTTAAGCTGTGCCAAATGAAGTTCAGAAGCTGAGGATAGTTCCATAGGTGTGATGTTTGGACAAGCTGATCCTTTCTCTTCCAAAACTTGGATTTGCTTCCAATCCAAAATCCATTTTTCTCCTCAATGAAAATTTGAGTTTATTGTAAGGACATTTCGTACAACCTCTGTCTTTTGCCATTAATGCCATTGCTGAATCTAGCAGAAGTGTTGTTTGAGCTTCACCTTCATTTCTAAGGATGACAACATACACAGCTGTCATTCCCAGGTCTCACTGTGAGGCAAAGGAAGTTAAGAAAAACAACTGTTATGAACATTATTGCATAAGATTCTGACTAAGAGAATTATTACATGAACAGAGTACCCATACATTTTTGTCAAGATGAAAACTTATTTGGGCAAGTCAGCAGAAAGCTTGGCTGAGTGATTACCACCGGCAACCCTATGAGAAAGGGGTACAGCCAGAGACAGAAAGCTGAAGCGGCAGATAGGAATGAGAGGCCAGTTAAAAGCTGAAACGCTGGGTACTGTGACACATAGTCAGAGTTGGGCACATGACAAGCTGGTAGTGCCATACTTGCCAAGAGCAATTCTGATGAAAGCAGCCAGCAAGCTTTGGCGACACACCTTCTGCAGATGTTTTGTTTGGCCACACGTGCTAAGGTCTAGGCACCCACAAAATAGGCAGTGGCTGAAGGCCTCAGTGTCTCCACCACCAATTTCCCCCAATGATGAACAAACTGCTTCCGAAGAAGATATTAATGTGCATGGTGGCAACAAAACATGATGGGCAATCCTTCACAGCAGCAGCACACCACCTTCTTCCCCTAGCAACAGCAGAAGCAAAATTCTGATCTTCTGTGGCCCTTCCCTGAACTTTGCTCATTTTCCACAGAGGGAGCAGCTTCACCTCTAAGTGGCAAAACTCTGCAGTCATCCTGGGCCAAGGTTTTTTTTGTTTTTCAAGTAGAAATCCAGGGGTCTGAGTCTGAGCCTTCTTGTGTCAGATCAGCCCTGACTGTCTGCAGTGATCCTGTTACTGGAAAGCTGCACACACATGCTTGTCCCTAAGCCACACACCTCTTCTCTTGGGAAAAGTAAAGTTTAATGAAGTGTTTTCCCAGTGGAAGAGGAAGAAGACAAGAGAAGACCCTCAGGGAATAAAAAGCTAGTGTGAGAAATGGATGTAGATGGTACAACCAAGTGTTTGAGAGGGAGCAGGTATTAATTGTGGAGAGCAGTAGGAAACTTTCTCTCTGTGCAGAAAGGGACAAATCCAGTCTTCTGCCTGAATAGATTTGTTCCTGTACCATAAGAAGAGGTTGAGGTTCTGCTGCATTTCTCTTTGTGTTGCTGAAGTGCACCCCTGCAGATCAGTCACAGAACACCTATGTGGTGGGGACGGAGCGGTGGGATGAGGAACAATCCCATACCCATAGGACCTCCTTTGGTGACTGGACTGCCCCTCAACACCATCCCCAGAACTTTTTGACCAGTGTCATTCACATGCAAAGCCTGAAACAGGGACCCTCTCAGTCATCCCTGCTCTTCAGTGCCACAGCCACTTATGGATGCTCAAGTATTCACTGGATTTACCCTTGAGTGTGGAGTAATAAACATAACTACCAGACAGTTTGGATGCTACGGATGCAGGCATGCCTGGTCTGCCTCCTTTGGTTTGACTGCCAAACAGCAAAGGGAAGAGCAAGCCTCTGTGTCAACTCACAAAGGCAATGAAACCTTCCACCATTCATTAGGAACACTCCTGTGAACAGACATGTGAGCCTGCCTCTGGTAACTTAGATAAGACAACATGAAAATACAGTAAAAATGAAAGACAACTGTCAAGCTGGTAATTAATGTGCAGTTCAGAAATTATTCCTTGTTGATGCTGTCCTGGTTGGAGAAACAGCCCTAGGGAAAGGCTCTGAACCAGCTTGTACTCTCACTCTCTAAATTTCCATGTCTGCTGTGGTAGACATTATGCAAGCACTGTTCAAACTGAGATGGTATAGTGCATTTTTTTTATTGACCTGAGACTGCATATCTAGTTATTTTGGTAGGTCTGTCCTACATGAATGAAAGCAGCCTCTTTCTTTCTTTACAGAGGCAGACACAGGGTGCAATAGGCACTTGCAATCACCTCCCTGCTGGTTCTAGGCACCTCCACTGGCATCCATCATTTATGTACTCCTTTATTTTCCTAAGAGAGAAAAAAAAAATAGATTTTCTGATACCATCACCCCATTCAGTGTGAGGTAGAGGAAGCCTCAAGGAAGACAAACGATAATTCCAGGTCTTAGACAGGCCAGGCAAACACATAAATCTGGACCAGCATTAGAAGGTGATCACTTGCCTTCCCCTCCCTTTCCTCCAATTTGTTCCTGTTCACAAAAATCCAGAAGGAAAATTCATAGAACTGTCTTCACAGGCCATAAACCAAAGTTAATGATCTGCTGTAAAGCCAGTGAAGTAAGAATATTTTCATATGGTCAGAAGATGGAGGCAGAGTGGCCAGAAATATGGCCTTGTGGGTGCCATATGACTTCATATGTTACACAGAATCTGAATCCTTCTTCCAGCTTTTAAAGGGGATACTGCTCAAATTTAAAGGTTGTGGAACAAAAGAAGTTTAATGAATCAATCCAGAGGTGTTCTGAAGCAGAACTACCACAGTAAGCAAAACAAACAGCCTTCCTATCCCATGGAAATTAGAAGCACACAACAAAATTGACTTGTGGTTAGCAGGGCTGCACTGAAGGAGGTAGGCGGTTACGTCCTTGGTTGCTCCACATGCAATGAAAGCAGCACACACTCCTTTTTTGTTAAAGAACACTGAGAAGCAGTTGCCTCCCGAAAGAAACGCTGCTGCATCGCTCCAGATATGTTACTGGTACATCAAAAAGAATTAACATCCTGCCTCCACTTACACAAAGAGAGGGGTCTTGTTTGATGCCAAATGGCCATGTGCACTGATACAGAAATAATGTCTTGGCAGCCAGGAGGAGTGAAAAGAAGCCAAATTACATCATTCACTCTCCTTTCAGTGGGGATAGAAGACTCTATTTACTACTTTGGCAATAGCCAGCACCACAGCTGCCGCTGGTCACATGTAAGGGGAGCAGAGCAAAGGCAACAAAAAAATAATTGAATTCTGAGAGCCTAGGGATCCTCTCTGAAAAATCCCCCATGGCTGGTACAACAGGGTGCTCTCCGAGGCCACAGGAAACCTCTGTTCTGGTTCCACTGCCATCACTAACGTCTGCTGCATGACCTTGGCCTCTCGCTTCACCTCTCTTCTTTCTTCCTCCTCTTGGTCCTGTTTATTTGGCTCACAAGGTTTTGAGGGCAGAGATTGACATATTGTGTAAACTCTGTGCTCTGCTGGTCTCATCTGGGTCCTATAGGCACCCCTGCAACAGAATGAAAACAACAGCAGCTGTATTTCTAATAAGAAAGAAAATACATTGAAAGGGCCAAAAGGGAGTAGATTTTCAAATAGACGTGATTAATATGCAACATGGATGTTACAAGATGAGAAGTTGTGCGACTCCAGAGCACTTTTAGTGGTGCAAATGCCTGATGGAGTATACGTACAATGATAAGTCGCCAGTGTGGCTAGAATGAGCAGCAGAAGCAGTTAGGCAGTTCAAATATTTTTAAGCTAAAACTATCGCAGCAAGGAACTGAATTAATATGATGAAGCAAGGATAAATTCCTCTGTGAATGATTGCCAGATTTATCTTTATAGGAAGAGCCATGCTGCATAAAGAATATACTGGCAGGCCATTAAAAAAAAAGAGACCGAGTATTTAACTGTGTGACTTAACAAATTTTAAGACTTGTCCAGTTTCCATCACCAGAAAGCTCAAGCCAACCTGTCTGGCAACATCTTCTTGTATGCTTCAAGCCACTGATAATTATCAAACACAGAAGAGACTGACCCTATCTTAATTTAAAAAGCGTGCTCAAGTGACACAACTCAATTCTCATTGCTCAGACAAACCCCTGCAGAGTAGTAATGTGATAAATTAAGACTAAAAAATACCCCCAAAAAACTAAAGCTCTTTTCTCAGGATGGAATGTGGTGCCAATCTGTGAAACCTTTGTTACATACAATTCAACAAAACCTGTTAAAAATTGAAGGAGTTGGTGCCTCAGAGAGTTTTTGTACTTTAAAAATGAACCATAATCGCCCTACAGAGAGAAGCTGAGGAGACCCTCATCTGTGCTTTCTCTGCAGAACAGAACCACAACTTCATTAAGAGAATCAGTGTATTTTGTAACTAAATGAGATTCTGTCTCGCTGGCAGGCATATTCTGCTCACCAAACAAAGAAACCACATACAAAAACATTCCAAGTGGAGATGTCCTTAAAAAAAAGTGTCATTGTAACACCATCATACTGCAGAGTCTGACAGAAATTACGGCTTTATGGAAGAAAAAGAAAAGACTGACAGGAATTAGGAAGCAAGGTAGATGCACATGACGAAAGTCTGTTCTCTTGACCTTTTTATTTCTGAGTTAATGTCTGTGAGTTTCTGCTTGTTATAAAGCAATTGCTGTGTTGTTTTGTTTCCCTGTATTCAAAAGTCACACTATTGCCTTCCAACTTCTGCACAAGAGAGCTGGGTTTAGTGACATAGGAGCATCCTCAGACTTGTTTGCAGTGGATTTTTGGAGTATCTTACCAACAGCTGGCACCCTGGAGAATAAGGCCTTGAGGGCTTTCTCTCAAAGGCAGCAGGGTCACTACTCATCTGGTGTGCGTGTCCTTAGCTGCAAGCCTGACTGGGCCCATTAGGCCTGAGATGAAGAACTGCCTGAAAGATGAATGTGAAAAATCACAGCACTAAACCACTGGAAAATTCTAACTTCTCCATGCATAGGAGTCAACGAGGCTGCAGATCTGTAAGGAAATATTCAGACACTGATCCATGCACTGTGTTCTTGCTCAGAGTCTGACTGGGAGAGGAAAGGTACAGTAAGATCTGAGGTGTAGCAAGTAGTGGTAACAGAGTGAGAGACAGAGGAAAAGTAAAAAATCACCAGTGAGCTGAGGATGCAGATGGTGGTCTGAGATCCAGAGCAGTTCTGTCTGTCATGTTTTACTTTTCTCCCCTTTAAGATATGCAAAAACAAGATGAAAAGGGGAGCTGGAGGTAAAGCCCCCAATTTTTTTTTTATGAGGCACTTCTTTCTTTCCTCTTGTATATAGCAGATCGTTAACTACTATATTTCAATTATCTAATAAAAGAACAGGAATTCACTAAATGGTGAACATTTCTAATAATATATAAATGTAAAGATAGGCAAAAGTTACCCAAGGTGTTAAGTGTGAGCTAGGTCTTCTCATACTTCACATTCAGTTGAAAGAGAGGCAGCTGCACAAGGCATTTCTTTCCAACTGCCTTAGACACACATCCACTCAAAAGAAACCAGCCTGGGTGAAATGTTATACTTCAATACATCTGTAGTTAAAGGAGATTAATATCTTGTGAGGTCACTGCCAGCCCATAGAGTCACAACTTGATCTGACCCCCTTACTTCATTATAGCTTGCAAACATCAACCTATCTCAACCTTGCTGCAGACTCTCCTCAAATACCTGAACTCTGAAAAATGGGTTTGCAGCATATATAGACAGATTAGCTAACCTGAGCTCTGACATTCATGGCAGAGGGAAAAACAGTCCAGAATAAGAAACATTTCTCAGAAAATCCCTTATTGATGTCTGTCTTTTACATAGAAAAAAGACTTGTCATGCTGATAACCTCAGTTGTGAGTATTTGATAGGAAAAGATCAACTGCCTTCAAGCAATGTAGACCCAGATCAATTAAGGATTTAAATCTAATCCTGAGACAATGTGTGGCTTCCTGTTTATTTTACTGGCTCTAGAGTGGCTCCATGCATGCAAAATCTTTATTAAACTCAACTCAGAAGTCAGCTACTAGCTTGTGCAGTCTGTAGCACTCTTATTATGTGATGCCAGCGTAAAACTCCACTAGTAAATGGGCTGAATCATCCTGAACAAGCATCCTGGGATATAAACATACATGGAAAATATGAGTAGTCTAATCTAGAAGGGATGCATAAGCATACCATTCAAGCAAAACCATGTATTTACATTATCAAGCCCAAAATATTCTTTTCCACTTATGGACAGGTCCAGGACTTCTATCACAGAATCACTAAGGTTGGAAAAGACCTATAGGATCATCTAGCCCAACCATCAACCCAACACTACCATACCCACTAGACCATGTCTTCAGACCCCACGTCTACACATTCCTTGAACACCTCCAGGGATGGTGACTCCACCAGTTCCCTGGGCAGCCTGTTCCAGCGCCTGACCACTCTTTCAGTGAAGAAGTTTTTCCTAATATCCAATCTAAACCTCTCCTGACGCAACTTGAGGCTATTTCCTCTTGTCCTATCACCAGTTACCTGGGAGAACCGACCAGCACGCGCCTCCCTACATCCTCCTTTCAGGTAGCTGTAGAGAGTGATCAGGTCTCCCCTCAGCCTCCTTTTCTTCAGGCTAAACAATTCCAGCTCTTTCAGCTGCTCCTCATAAGACTTGTTCTCCAGACTTTTTCTATTTCATGAACCAAATTATAAATTTTGTCTAGACTCTAGCTAGCATCAAGCCACACCAATTCCACTTTCTTCAATCCCCCCAGTATGATTTACAGATTTCTACATATATTTTTGTTAAGCCACGTAGTCTTCATGTAAAGTGAAAGCCTGCCTTGACTAATGAAAGCTTATCATGATTCTATGCCAACAGGATATGCCATTCATTTCAGAAGATATCTGAATATTTTCTACATGCTGAAGATGCTGTGATACTGGAGGTGACTTCTGTTCACCAGACCCTGTAATCATGTTAAGTGCTGAGCAAAAGGAGCTAGAAGAGAAGCTGTATTCTCTTTATTTCTACAACCATTTATTTCAGAATTTTTTTTTTTTTTTTCCAAAGCCATACAGTTTGGCTGCATGGCATTCACAGAAGGACACAAAGACCTTTCAATCCTTGAAGCATCTTTAAACAACCTGAAGAAAGGGCAATTAATTGTGTTGACACTATAAGATTACTGGGGTAAATGAATGAAATTTTTAAAGAATCTGTAGGCTGAATATCAAAAAGAAATTAATTGCAAGCACACCCTGACCTCATTTTTCCTGCACCCGGTGCAGTTGCTCAGTCCCTCATCTTCCACCACTCTGTTCCCTCATATGTGAAAGTTCACCAAAGAGTCAGAAGGGTCAACCCTGCCAACTTTTCCAGAGCTTTACCTCAGACGTCTCCACAGAGCGGGATGGTCTGTCCCTATACATTGATGTTTTTTCAAAGAACAATCATCCCCTCCTCCGCAGATGCTCAACCCAAATTAAAACCATGCTGGAACCCATGGAGGCTAGAAAATTCATTAATGGATTTGAGTGAAATTGCCATTTTATGGAATGCAATTTCACATATGGGTAGCTACACTATCTACAGAGTTCACGGTTGAAACAATTTAAAGCACTTCTCACCCTAACACAAAAGACAAGCTTGTTTTATGAGCTTCTCATCTTCCTCTAGTCCATATTAAGCACAAATATATAATGTGAAAAACAGTCGTGTAAGTTAGATCATCAAGAGGAGCTGCTGCAAAAACACAGCCCTCTTCAGGGTTATATGCAGTGCCCAGCTGCTTCAGAAACTTAATCTGAGGCATCAGGATGCTTGCAGTTCACTTGCCAAATATCTTCTGCTATAGTGTGCTAATTTTTAAATATTTAAGATACACACTTTTACTCCAGGGAGATGTTTCCCATCTCCAATTGTTGTGGAGCATGACTGGCAAGCAAGAAGTTACCTTCTCTCCAGGGAAAAATAACATGTGTGCTCCACTGCAACACCCACTATAATTATATTAATAATTTGCACATCTCAAATTCAAGGCACATTTCAGTGTGATATTATAAACAATGTGTTTTAGCTTGCTTTAGTTTATCAAAGGTCTTAAGTTTCTAACTTCAAATCAGTGTCTGGTATCCAATACCTGGGTTTGAATCACTCATTCAAACCAGGTCTTCTGCAAAATGTGCTTCTTACTTGATTCACTTTATCACTTGTATGTTGCATTCAGAAAATGCTATCACAAGCCATAGACGTGTTTAATATTATCGAAATTGTACTGGTAATATCCATATCAATTATGTTTTTAGATTTATGTTTAGTATAGATATTAATGTAAACTGGGTTTTCCACTTTTACTTCTGCAAGTATAATTTATTGAGACATAAATAGTAATATTAAAGCTATCAAGTGTAAGCATCAATATTTGACAGCACTGTGTAATTTAAGAGTTATGTGCATCTAAATTAAGTTACAGTCCTTTCTGAATGCTCACATCTTAACAGCAGACTGCAGCTCACTAGGAATTCTGAGTTTTGGAAGCAGCGGGATGTCAAGTAATATAGTACAAACATCTTGAAATAATCTTTTCAGAAGGACTGGGGAATTGGCAGCACATGGTTGAGACATAAAAAAATACATGTTTTTCTTTTTATTCTAACTAAACATTTACTGTATACATACAGTCACCCTTTTCCCCATCTCTCAATCAGTTTGGGTCAATAATACTTTTGGTGTTTTAGTGATTCCAGAGACATATAGGAAAATGGGTTGGAAGGGACCTCTGTAAATCACCCATACTCTCAATACTCTCAGTTCAGCTACACTGAAACCTTCCTTAATAACCTTAATGTTGTGTCGAATATCCTCCAGTGATGGGAATGCTACTCTCCATGGGTAACATTCTGTTGCTGTCCTGTTCAACGTGTTAGAACATTCCCTCTCATTGCATGAAACCAGGAGTAACTAGTGAGCAATGGTATGCAGTATGGGAAAGAGCATATGTGACAAGACCTGGCCAAACAAAAATCTGTTTGATTTCAAACAGACTTTTTTGGTGAACCACAAAACAAATATAATTTTCTCAAGGTGAAATCTTGCAAAGTGGGGATGCCTATTGCTCTGTTAAAATACAACCAGCAGTGAAGGAGGGATTGTCTAAAAGCTCAGTCACCAATACAAGTTTTTTATCTGAGCTCGCTGTGGACACAGACAGTGTAAATTGGAAAGATTTGTCCTCTAGAAATGCCTTTCCCTTTCCTTTGGCTGTGAAGGGGACATCAGTGACATGGCCAGAATGCCTAACTTAGACGAAGCTACACAAAATGAGCTTCAGTTTTCACTGTATACAAAAGAACAGACAATATCTAGCATTTGTCACTGTTACAAGGAACCCACATTTAGGTTTTTGAACACCAATGGATTCACAGTGTTGGCTTCAATGTTGGGATCAAAATAATAGTGTTTCCTTATTTTCATAGCTGTTCTGAGAAAACAAGTAGTAGTGAAGTATCACTGGCATATTTTGAGACTACTGTGTTATTTGTGTTATGTATTAATGTATGTTTGTTACGTATTAATGTGTGTTGTTACGTGGAACTCTTCTAAACTGACACTATCCCAAAGCAAAGCTTACCTCCTTTTGGCTGAGGTGGTAGTATCATCAGGGTCCATGGCACACTTCACACTTGATTTGCCTGAAGACACCAGGGAGAAAGTACCTTAAAATGAAACAAACTGAGAAGGAAACCATGAAAGTCATCCGCTGACAGAGTGAGGATGAAACAGTTTTTGCCAAAAGAAGAAGAGATCTCTGAGCACTGGCAGTGCTATTAAAGTACCAGTACATAGTCAAGAATTTCCCACATCTGTCAAAATGGAGCTGAAGATGCTTTGAACAAGCCACACTGACCTCAGCCTGGCAGTCTTGTGCCCCCAGGGGAAATCCCAGCGAACAAGTTCAATGACAGTCTGTTGGTGTTTCCCAGCTTTGGAAAACTTGTCAGGGATGGAGGTATGGCCAACGAGAACGGATACCTGAAGGATGCCTATCAAAAAAGGTGTTGTTGACAACACAGATGAAGAAATGCATTTGTGGGTGTCCAATGGTTCCATAAATTCCATTTTGGAAATATTTCTGGGATCAGTTACATTTTTTTCCCCTCTTATTTATAATTAATGTACTTCAGATGGTGGGGAGTACACCAATATTTTAGGATTTTCTTTTCTCTTTTAAGATTCTAAACCACAGCTGACAACACACTAATCTGGCTAACTTTGACCTCCTATTAATGTATTTTTGGCTTACAGTAGTACTCATCTAATTTTAGCTAATCTGACCAGGTTAAAATAAATGTGGCACAGACCATGAAGGGATCTATTCATTTACCAGCATGAGGCAGCTACTTTCATGACAGATGTTTATTGTGGAAAAGGCAATGATCAGATGAAAATGTCAGAAAAAAAATGCAGAGAATTACAGTCCCTGCTATCACAAAATTTATTAATTTCAAAGCATCATCAGTGGTACATGGAAAGGTGAAATATTAAAAACTAAATATTCCTTTTAACTTATATTCTCTCTATAAAAAAATTAGTAATACTTGGGTATTTGCCTGTAGCTGTGCAGGTGACACACAGCCCTTGTTCTTAGCCCTTGTTCTCACCCACTCACACACCTTCGTTCCACCTGAGGGCTGGAAAGGCAGATTCTGCTTTTCTTTTGAAGTAGCTGGAATTGAGAATAACAACACCTTGCTGCTACTTAGCCCTGTTTGCTGGCAGACTCCAGCTGCCTTACAGGACCCATCAGCATCATTACCTCCACTTACCAACACGAAGACCAGAGCCCAATGAACAAGTTGTGTCTAAGGACACCTTCGAGTCAGTGGGAGAAACAGGAGGAACCCAAAGTCCCTACCTGTGGGTGGTGTTACAGCAAGCACGGTGTGATGGATGATACTATGGCTACTCTCAGAAAGGGTTAATTTCTTTGCCATGGTACTCCAGGTAGAAACCCCAAGAGCTCGCCTGCCCATCAGCTCAGGGACTTCCTTCAGAGGTTTGGGTTCCATTTTCTCCCACGTGACAGGTGCCCCATTTGCTCTGGTGACAGCATTGTCCCGTACCCACAACAGATTTATTTCTGTTTAGCATTCACCCCATTCAGTATCTATTGGCAGAAACTGTGCTTCCTGTCACCCCCATTCTGGTAAATTATTCAAGCCAGGCTCTTGTAGTATCACTTTATGCATTATGCTCTCCATTTTCTTAACCATCTTAATAGCCCTTGTCAATCATGCACTCTACTTTAAAGCAATCTTTTTTGATCCTGTGTGACCAAATTATACTCCACCTGCCAGCAGTGTATGTGTACACCCCTCTCTCTGCAGGAAATAGCTCACCTAATCCACCCTGAGTTTCCAGGGTCTTTGCCTTTTCTGTCATGTTGACAGCCTGTATACAATTTGTCTTTATCTTGTATTTTCTCTTTCTCTGTCCTCTGCTATACCAGTAGAAGGGTCTTTAATAGCAGGTATCTAATGACAGCAGGTGTTCTTATAACTCATAAGTCCATAGATGATTTTACACTTTATACTGTGGAACTACTGCAGTTTCTAATGCTATGTCCTCAAATTCTATCTGTAAAATATTCTGAATGCTCTGTCTTTACCTAGGTTGTGTCAGCAGCAAGTCAGATTAGCACACTCCGACTTCTTGTGCAAAATAAGCCACTTCCAAGACAGCTTCTTGAAGAAATCACAGCCCAAGATGTCTCACTATTTCTTTGCTCTCACAGGGAAAGCAGTGATTTTATCCACTGTTAAGGAGTCCTGGCTATGTGCATGCTTGCGTGCGTGAGAGAGAGGGCGAAATGAGGAAGAATCTGGAATACTCATTTTCACACTGAAAATCATTTGGAACTAATGGACAAACACATACAGTAAGAGACAATAAAAAAATCTGAAGGTAACCGTGCAGCTGCAGTCAGGGCAAGGTAGAAAAGTAATGTGACTTCAACATGGGCTAACCGCAGCAGCGCGTGACAGTGTTACCGTTGCCAGCGGGCATTAGTAGTCTGTACACAAAGCAAGAGAGGGGATGACAAGCGGGAAGGTAAGAAATAAACAATCATTTTAGAAAAGGTGCTTTTTCCAGAGAACTGCATCACAAGGGGAATACGATCTTTAAGGGAAGAAAAATACAGCGGAAAAACTTGAGATCTCAAAAAAGCAAGAATCTTTTATGGACACAGCTTATCACCAACACGGCTCACTGCTTTCTGCATGGAGGGACTGCAAGAGCAAAGGAGGCACTGTTTCAGATTAAAATGTGCACACATGAGGTTTTAAAACAACCCAATGAACTGAACTGTTAGAGTGGGGTTTGTTTGGTTGTTGCCGTCTAAAAGTTAGGAAACAGGACTACGCTTATCTTCTAAGTATCTAAAAGAGAGAGAGTAAGAAAGAAAGACCATATGGAGAGACCAATATCTAACCAAGGTAAGGAAAATTTTCCACCGTAAGTGCCTATCAGTTGCCCTTTACTATGGTGCTAGATGAGAAACATGCACTTTCTGTGCAATTAGAATTAAGTAAAATAAATCTGGGCATGTGTAAAAAACCAAGAAGATCAAATTCTATTCATCAGACAATCCTAAAATACATTTCATACAAAATTACTGAACTACTAAAGTCTAAATCGGTTTTGGTATCCAGTAGCAAAAATTTTGCTAAAGGCTTGAAGAGTTATTATAAGTACTAGTGATCAATAAGCTTGGTTTCTGCACCATAAAAATTACCAGAAACTATAACAATGAATGAAAAAAAGTACATGTAAGAAGTACCAGGGAAAAGCCAGCATGGCTTTTGCAAAGGAAAGTCATGCCTCACATGTCACACAGTTCTCAGAAGAGGTGAGGTGCAAAAAACATTACAGCTCATACAGTCTGCTTGGATTGCCATAAAAAGTGTCAACAAGAGCCTCTATCAAAGGTCTTTATGAAAACTAAATATTCATGGCATAAATGGCAATGATCAATTAGTGGCTGCTTTAAGAAAAAGAAAGAAGAGAATAATTTGATTCTTCACAGTATAATGCTGTAATTCGTGGTGCTACTAACGGATTGGAGCTGGGCCCAGTGCTCCTCCACATATTCATAACTGTTGCAGGAAGCAGATAAGAAGGGCACTGAGAACATTAGCTGATGCAAAATTATTCAGAAATGGCTAATCTAAAGTTGACCATGAAGTATTTCAAAAGATCATAAGTTTTTACATTTAATTTCATGTTATCAACTGCAGTGTGATGCAGAAGGGTAAAATTCTGCTTCTATACAGACAGGCAATGCAGATAGGCATGTGTATGTACATGTATGCACATCTGTACATGCTATCATATATAGGCAGTTAGTTGGTGAATTACCTAATGTCATTTAAGAAGAACAGTTGGAGACCTTCAAGGTTCTTTAAATATTTTGAATACACCATACATCAATGGTCAGGAGCTATCTAAAAAAACAAAGGATAGTAGGAATTATTAGGACAGGAAAAGAGAAAGAAAACAAAAATCAGATAACATTATGCTACCATATATTATGTACTTATTATTCACTTCACCCCATCTCAACAGGACACACTGGAACCAAGATGAAGGGAAGAAACAGTTTTGTTACAAGGAGAGGGGCTAGGGTAGGTCACAGATAATCAACCATAATAGACTAGATAATAGATGACAAAGAGGGAATATGGCTGAGGTAGACATGATGAATAAGAAATTATTTATTCACCATTTCTCACAATACAACAGCAGGTAGACTGATAATGAAATTATCAACCAGCAATCTGAAAGCAGAGAGAAAAATATATTGCCCCACAAGGCTAAGGAATTAATTCTTACAGGTTACTGTGGAAGCTGCAGCATAAATTTATTCCCAAGTGTCAGTGAGAGTCACTGAATGCAGGGCTACTGTCACCTCTAGCCTAAGAATATTCAGTCCAGGTCAGAAAACTCCTCCATGAGCAGTTCCCACAGTTGCCAGTTTGTGCTGGGAAAAAAAAAAAATCCCAGTATATTTGTCCCTTTTCTTTCAAACGAGCATAAAAGCCAAGCTCTAGAGGGCACAAAAAAACCTCACTGGGATATGTATGTATTTGCAGTTTTAGTCTACTTGAATGAGGTTACATCTCACGAATTTTTGAGATGTCTCCAGTGTATTTCCATAACTCAGTGTTGTCTCAGAGAGAGAAAGGAAAAAGAAGATGCACAGCTTCCCTGTTTTTATCATTCAGTGACTGAGCTCCTTTCCTCACAAAACACTGGTTGTTGACATTCCTGGTTTTGTTACAGGTCCTCCAGTTTATTTGCAGAATTAATCCCTTCATTCTGTCTACAAATGCAGGATTCTACCTTTTCTTCTCCTTTTATTAAAATAAACAAACAAACCCCACAATCAAATAAGATCAGGGCAATTCTGTAAAAATCACATCATCAGATGAACTAAATTACTGTAACATTATTAGCTTCAGTGAAGCTATGGCAGTTTAGAGCAGCTCAGCATTGCCCTGCACTATGTTTCAAATTATCAAGAATGTGAAATGCTATGATATTGATTCAGGAAAGTCTATGTGAATTTATTTTTCTAAATTCGTTTGCTCCCAGGTCCATTAAACATGGTAATGAAATATTTCTAGAATGCCCTTTAAGTGCAAAAATGTAGACTGTGGTCCAAATTCATCAATGCATTTAGGTATTCTTGGGCATTCTTAGGCTATTAAGTGCTTTATGGGTCTGACCCCCATGGTATAGGGTTCCATCAATAGTCTATTTAGCAAATGTCACTCACATGGATAAATGTAGTCCTAAATATTACCACTGTTATTTTTTGGGAGTGATAGCATTTCAGTTACATTAATGCGGAGTGATCTCCAGCAGAGCTATGGACATACCCTGCCTTGAGATCTCACAATTTATAGAGACAATATAGGGAATGTACATGAAAATTTTCCCTTCAGACTAAGCATGCCCCTGTGACCCTTCTGCCTGTCCCATTGCATAATGGCTAATTTCTTCCAGGTACCTCAGTAAAAGTGGTTCTTGAGGAGGATTGTGAAGGAAGAAATGACCTTGTGATTCAGTTTTTGTCATTTCATTTATTCATAAAGTCAAGGTGGAAGAAAGTCTAAAGGGTAGTAGCCAGATTTTCTGTTATATATATGTAATTTACTCTTTGTAGCCCCCTGTCTCCGGTGTCTAGAAGGTCTGGCAACAATGTTGGTACCATGATTTGCTGGCTTAGATGAAAGTTTGGTGTAGAATTGAAAGGTAAGATACCTAAAATACCACAGAAGAAATTACACTCAAAGAACACACCCTAAAAGAAAACTGGAAAGTTATGTAGCTGTGTTGCCAAGCAGAGGGCATGGCCAAAGATAAGGGAGAAGGATCTTTTTATTTAGGGCCAGGATAAGGCTGCAGTCAAATGGTTTGTTTTCAAGTTCTGTCACAAGTCTTCTATGTGATTTTGAATGTGCCATTGCTTGTCTCTCCCACTTCCCCATTTATTAAATGCTAGTCGTATTTCATTTCTAATGCCTGTCTTGATTTTAAGGACCTGGTTGTAAACTTGCTGGGGGAAGGATAGCCTTTATATGTGTGTATATGCATGCGTGGACAAAACTCTGTTATAGGGTCCAGTTTTCAGCTGAGGCTCCAGGAAGTACTGCAAAACAGGCTTCAGTTTATAAATTAAATATGATTGTAAAACCATAGGCCTGAATGACATGAAAATTAGAAGACCATCAATAGTAAAGAAGGAAAAAAAAAGATGATAAAAATAGAAAAATAGGGAATATTTTTAAGATAAATATAATGAAGACAGAGTGTTGCCTTCTCTTTACCTATGTGTACTTTTGACCCTTGCAAGGTCCTCAGATATTTATGTTAAATATATTTGAGAGCCCAGGTCATAACCATAATTGGTCTGCATGTGCTATTATTATGAGGAGCACTGCTAACATCTTTTTTAACTTATAGTATTTGGAACTGGCATCTACCCATACTAGCATCATAAACAAGTGAGAAAGGGGGACAGTTTTTCTTCACCCTCTAGGTATTTATCTTGTGTGTTTGGCAACATTTGGAACCAGACCAAAACCAATTTAAGTCAATACTCAGTTTCATTTGTCCTCTTTATAGCCCATTTCCCCTCTTGGTTTGCGTGGGTATTTCCAACAGCAACAGAGAAAAGAAAATATTTCAAAGCAAAGCAAAATGTGGTTATACAGCAAATAAAGGCAAGAGGTTTCAAGGGTAAAATGTGGTTCCTCAAAATAATTTTAAGAACTTACCTTTACACAGACTGCTACACATACTAATATAATTACAGAAGTATAAATCCCCCCCAGACACATACCAATGCACAGGGTAAATACAATTACATCAGTGCTTATATAAGCCCTGCTTGCTTTATTACAGAAAGAGGAAAAAGCTGTGATGGTACTAGACCTGCACGCACCTTACATCCATGATCCACTACTGTTTTGGCTTAAACATTTGCACACCCCATACATGTAATTGGAATGGTATTAAAGCTGGATGTAGAGCAATGCTATCCTCTCCTCCCAGACTTACTTTAAGGTTCTTTCTCCTCTGAGATGTTTAAATTATCGTAAGGTTGGGGAGTGGTCAGCCCACCCACTAGAAAGAGATTTGGTTCTAGTGATAAGGTGTTTATTAGTGGTTTAACACAAAAATGTGTTCTTGGCTTCTTTGCGGCAGCTGTTGAAGGTGAATACTACAAAGCCCTAGCAGCAGTCAATGCAACCCACCCAGTGTTATAATAGGGAAAAAATTGCTGAAATTAAATAAAATGTGTTGAGTTAAAAGTACTTTTAATTCAGCTTTTGGAGGTGTGTATCTTCTTAAAGGTTTGCTGGTTACTATGGGAACAAGGGCTTTTCCCCTCTCCCCCAGGATTTGCCTTTAACTGTGTTCAGTGCAAAGCTGCTCCATGTCATTCTTTGAGCTGGCTGAGACAGCATCATATACTCTTACTGCAATGCATGTATAGCCACCTACAGAGAATGAAAGGGCTGATTTTCGTCTTTGTGGCAAGCACAGTGTTAGATAACACAGTTAACTGATTGTAATAGATAATTTGTTCCACTTGGGTTTATTGGCTTAGTTGCTCTTTCCTTCTTTCCCTTTTAAGTTCTGAGGATCTTAAACCTATTGCAGGTTTTGATGTCTCTTTAAAAAAATACAAGGTTGGAAAACAATTGGCAGTGCAATTAGTAATGTTAAATCAGCGTGAATTCAAATCATTTAACTTGCTTCTTACCAGCTGATACCAGGAATACAAATTAGAAGGTGGAACCGAAATTGAACTATTGAAGCTGGAAATCTTCAAAACAAAAGACCCTGGGTTTCAGGCTGAGAGGAACATAGATTTCTTTTAACATGGCAAGAAATAAAAAAAGAGAGGGCCAGAACATGAGTTTAATGAGTGAGCACATGTTTGTTTGCCTTCCTTTCAAGACACTGGCAGCTCTACAGCATGCGGCTGTGAGGATGGTGGCAATGGCACAATGAGCACTCTTACCTCTTCTTCCTTCAGTTCTGATCAACGCTGAGCTCACTACTCAGCAGTGAAGAGAAGGACTACAACAACTGCTGTGTTGCAGACCACTCTTCTCCACTTCCCGCTGAAGGACAGGAATATACATATCAAATATCCCTCCGTTTCACTGAGAAAGGGTTGTGCTGCTGTTCGCTGGGATGTTGCCCCCGGAAGAGGACACTGGAGTAATTTCTCCCTGCCTCAGGCACATCGCTTCCTACATCTGTCAGCGAAAGAATGCTACAACAGTGGATTTTTTTTTCCTTTTATTTTTAAACAATCTCATAGCTGAAGGATGAGCAAAATATGCTGATTCCTCCCAAGTACTGCAATGGTGCATTGTTGCATTTTATGTACAACATCTCCCAGCCATATTCACTTTGCTTACAGCTTTAGGGCTCTGTTTCTTCCTACTTGTCTCCTGGCAGGTTTGCACACACCCACATTTCCCATTTCACACTTAATACCTTCCAACTTGAAAAGCAATTCTTTTCCACTAGCATTTTTGGTCTCAATTTCCCTTCTATCTTCCATTTTGCTTTGAATACTCTTTCACAGGGAAGCTGAATGAGATCAAATGAGCTTTGCATTTTGTTCTGAAGTTGCTCACTTCATTATCATTCTGAGGCCTTCCCAGGACTCCTAAATTTAGGATAGGTGCAGAAAAACTATTTCCTTCACAACCCCCTAGCTCCATCACAGATCCTGCACTCCTTGACAGCCTATCAGTGACTGAGTTGTTGAAAGCATGCAGATGGGGGATGGGAGGATGATACGGTGAGGGGGAAGAGGGAGTGGGACACACAGAGGACAGGATGAGGGGAACTTGATAGTCAGAGCCAGTGCCCTGAGGGCCAGTGTGGTGCTGTGTCCTAAAAGGGTCCAATTCATAGACTATGTAGAGTCTCACTAACAGACCATATGTTTTCTTGGCATTTTAGTAATTTCTGAAGTAGGGGTGGGAAAATAAAAATAATTAAGACTGGACTGCTTATTGCCTTCTCATGTGAGTTGCAAGGTAAGCTGCAGTAAGACGTGTAAGCCAAAGCAGTTTCAAGGCCAAATTCACTAACCTGTCACACTAATATCCTGCCAGAGCACCCCTTGGGCCTCCCCAGTGGCCAGAGTATGTAACTCTGGCTCCCCCAAAGTCTTGGAAAGCTCTTGTGGATGAACTTGATGTGGATGGGTGCAAAGGTTCTTTGACTGGCCTGGTGTCCTCCGTGTAGCCCATTTGGTTTTTCCTGATGCCCCATAATGAATATCACACATACAGGGTGGTTCAGGTCTTTCCTACAAAGCTCTGAAGTCACTTGTTATAAAGCCAAAGAGAATTTATAAGCAGCCTAAATCCAGGTCCAGCCCTTAGTAGACAGATAAAAAGATGCTCCTTCAGCTTTAAAGTGCACCACATCCTGGGAAGTTCAGGGGCAAGGCAGGTGTAACCCAGGAGACCCTGCTGCTTTTCTGTTGCTCTCTGAGAAACTGGAGACAATCTGAAACCTTCTGTCTTGGCTTCCAAAAATCTTTCCTCCAAGGAAACAATGAAGAACTCAGCAGAGGTTTGCAGCCCACGCTTTTTCCTGAAGGTTGCAGTCTCCACAAATAATCAGGCTTATGAAGGCTGCATTTCAGACTCTGACACATCAGAGAGAATTTCAGAGCTAGGCTAAGCAGGTGCACCTCTACTTATAACTCCCACCAGCACCTGAATCTCAATTTGTCACCAGTGTAACCATATCAAGGCAAAGTGCATTTGGGGAACACATGCCGTGATGATGCTCGGAAGGTTCCCTGTGAAAAAGAAAATGTCTGTTTCATTGTTCGGTTGTACGAGACAGATTATGGAGGAGCTTCCCTCTATAATGTTTTAAATGAAGAAGTCAGTGGAGAAGGGGCCCTTTCTCAGTTTAATTTGGTTTTAATTCTTCACGAAGTTCCCGCTAAGGAATACTAATGTCACAGTGGAGAATAAATCACTCTGGTGTGTCACACAAAGTCAAACCTTTTCATCTGACCTGAGAGATAATTTCTCTAAACAATATTACCATAGTCAAAAGGAATTGTAATTAATTCATACAGCGAGAATATAATTAGCATTCCTAGGAAAGAACTGACTGCTGATGTACTTACCACCTTATGAAAAGATTTTTCTTAGGAGTGATAGAAAGAAACTAAGAGCCCTGAAAATCTCTTTTTATTAGTCTCATGTGTAGGGCAATCACATTTGCCACTTGCCAGACAGCCCTTTGGAAATATAACATATTAAAAAGCTGTACATCAAACAAAAATACAGGATTGGCTATTACAGAAATTGTGTCCTTCAGTATTAATAACTGAAGAACAACCTATCCTCTCCATCTTCACATCTATCTCTGCAGTCAAGTTCAAACTGATTCTTAGGCTGATTTATAGATATGATATCAAAAAAGCTGGAAGGCTGTTGCAGGGACACACTTATTTGTATCAACTACAATGTCATCAGCTGAGGCTGCATTATTTTTTCTGCAGTGGTCGTACTGCTTGTTTATCAGAGGCGGTCCTATTCACAGTCCTAGCGGTCACTCATTTCTCCCTTGAAATGTTTAAGCAGTAATTGTTTGGGTGAAGATAGATGAAGAAAAGAGGAGTGGTAAAGGGCAAACCATGAAGACTTTAGTAAGGAAGGGCATTGATTCACAAACCACCTACCTCTAATTTTGAAACACAACAGCAGTAAGAAAACACAAAGCTTAAAGGATACGGAACAAGGAAAGGATACAAGTTTTATTTCCACACACTTCCATCAAACTCTTAAGACAACAACAGGGTCATGCAACCTTCTTCGCCCAAAACATACACATGCAAGTGGTCAATTTCCTCCAACTGCTTTGGCTAAAACTGTTGGATTTTCTTTATTTTTACAGAAAATGTTGAAATACTCGGTTACACACCGATCCAGCATTTTGCAATATTACATGTTGAAACTTACTCTCAAATAACATCTCTAAACTGGAAAGATATGGATTTAATGGATGGACCGCTCAGTGGATAAAGAACTGGCTGGATAGTCACACTCAAGAGACTGGCAGTCAATGGCTTAATGCCTGAGTGGAGACCAGTAACA